>NW_026067890.1:10774587-10906413 GCF_014885135.2 Alexandromys fortis
TAAATATCTTTTAAATTACCACAAGTCTGTTAAGGAGCAAAGTAGAAAGAATGTTTCACTTAGAATTATGAAATTCATTTTTTCTTGGTGTTGGAGATATGGCTCAGCAGTTAAAAGCAAATTCTGCTCTTTAAGAGGATATGCATATATTACACACACATACACACATGCAGGCAAAACACTCATACACAAAGTATATTCTTTAAAATATATAAATCTTTTTTTAAAAATCTGCTTAGATTACAGTCTTCCCCCTTGCCATTTTTTTAGTATAATTTGAAGCTGCTTTACTCAAATGTATCCATCTGATTAAACTAATATTTTGTTATTCCACTGCACGCAAATTCTCCCAGAACACTATCCCATGAAACCAAGGACAAGTTAACCCAACTTTCTGAACCACTGACCTAGGGAAATAAAGCTAGCTGTTTCCTTCTACGCCTCAGCCCACTTGATAGAATTTCTTTGGCTAAAAATGAAACCTAACGATTTTTGTCAGCTGCATCTGTTATGTAATTGGTCGATAAGGTAAAGTGCATAACGTATGGATTTCCACTGGATTCCCTGTATCAGTGGGTGGCTCGGCTTCTCTAATTGAGGTCAGTACAAATGACTTCAGATTGTGCTTAAAACTCATGAGCCAAAGCGAATGTCAGCAAGCTGTTCCCGGGCGCACAAACGTCAATTAGGCGGTTTCCTTGTACAATCCTTCCCGCTATTCTTTCGTTCCAGACTGCTGCCTCTGGGCTGGTGGCATATCAAGGACCGCATTCCTCAAAAGAGAGGCTGACAACTCATGAAGTTTTCCAAAGGCCACTCCGCTCTATGCTCAGAACAAAGTGGGCTTTCAAGAAATGTCACTTACTGACATTAAAGAGCCCGTGAGGCAAGAAAGGTAGGATGTCCAGAGAAAGCCGTCTGGATAATTCTGTGTTCTGTGAAGGGGGTTTGGAAATGCAACCCGGGTAACAATGCAACCATTATGCACCCCCTACTCGGTCTGACGAAAAGATGTGCACAGACAATACTTAGAAAACCGCCTGACATGGCAGTGTCTGGTGAAGAATCCGGAAAGTGATTAAAACCAAAAACGGCCTCTACCACAGTTTAGTTTTAAAAGATATTTTTAAAAATCAATACAGTTTCTCTTTTCACTTTTCTAACCTTTTTGAACTAGGGAAAACAGCTGAGAGGAAGAAGCAGGGCTATATGTTCTATTCAGTTAAAGCACACTTAAAAGGAACAGGAGGTGGCATTGCTTTTGGTCCAGTTCATGGGGTCGTGGCCAAAGGACCTCCATTCTTGGAGAAGGTGACCCACGGGGGAGTTAAGGAGAAAGCTGCCAGGGTGCACTCTGACCTGCATGGCACAGCTGTCAAGTCCCCATCAAAAAGGAAACTAGAAAAACACATACAAAAGTAGCTAACCACACTGGGTAACAAAAATGGGTAACAGTTCCTTAACAGTGAGGGTTTATAGGGAATCAGAATCCCTGGAATAATGCCTTACTCTTATGTGTAAACTCAACTGAATGACCCATCACTGAGACCAACAAATGAAACCACCTTAGTTCTTTACTATCCATTGTCACTTCACGTTGTGTTTGCTTTCCTTCAAGGCTCCTAGGCCTTGAGCCATAAGCATTGACACCCTGTTTGTACATGTATTTCGTCAAGAGAGGTCATTGCTGGTACACATTTTGACCTACGCCACAAAAAGCTTTTTATTATTTTGGTCCATTTGATATTAGTAAAATTTTCTTTTCAGTGCAGATTCCATGAAATTATGTATGCATGATATGTATTCAATCTAATGGTCACAAAGTATTGTATGTGTGTGCATGTGTGTATGTGTGTGTGTGTGTGTGTGTGTGTGTGTGAGAGAGAGAGAGAGAGAGAGAGAGAGAGAGAGAGAGAGAGAGAGAGAGAGATCATGTGCGTGAGGAAGTAAGAGGTAGCAGGTGGCTTCCTCTACTTCCCTCCACCTTTTTAAAAATAAACTTTATTATAAAAAAATTCATAGCACTCCAGGGCAGGCATCATGTTCAGGAGTGATTGGCTAACATATAATGGACTCTAAAGGTTTTGTGTGTGTGTGTGTGTGTGTGTGTGTGTGTGTGTGTGTGTGTGTGTGTGTGTGTGCATGGCTATAGGTTTGGTGTTTGGTTTTGTGTTTGTTTTATTTTGAAATGTTATTTTATTGGTTCAGATAGTTTCTTGCTGTATTGGGTTTTTGTTTGTTGAGAAAGAACTTGAGGTTGGGTGGGTAGGGAGAAGGAGGGGCTCTGAAGGATTGTGGGAAGGGAAGAATATGACCAAAATAAACTTACACATAAAATGGTTTTAAATGATAAAAAAATACAATAAAAATTCACAGATAGACCTAAAATCTCAATGAACTTCTATAATTTGAATTACAATTGTGAAGCTGTGGAAGTTCACGTTAAACTCTACACTTTCATTATTTTATGCACCTGTCCACCACTGAAACCAAAAACTTCATGACAGGGTTGGACCTAGAAAAACAACTAGCTTGGTAAAGCTAATTGGTTAGGGCTTTTGTTTTTGTGTTTGTTTAATCAGTGTTTCTCATTGAAGCCAGACCTCACTGATGAGCTAGGTTGGCTGGCCAGTCAACACTCTGGAACCCATCAGTCCCCACCCCTTTCCATGTCTTTCCCAGAGTACTGGGAATCCAAACATTGGTTCTCGTGCTTAGACAGCAGGCACTTTACCAACTGAAGCTGACACCTGGCCTCGGTTTCTGAGTATGTTAAGATAACAATCTCCCAGCAAAATACATACAGAACCCCTTTTGAAATCAAACAGAAGATACAGGGGTTTGAAATATGCAGCTTGCTGGACCAGGGACAGACTGTATATCGTGCACAAGGCCCTGGGCTCAATCCCTCATACCACAAACAAATAAATAAAAATAGAACAGCCTCCTGCATTCATCTTCCAAGCATTAGCCAATTAAGAAAAAAATTCAGGTTCAAGATCAACATCCAATCTCATTCGCACTGGACACTGGGAATATCTGCAGGATACTCTCTGGTTTACTGTGGGGAGAGCCACCATTTTGTTCTGTGTAATACACTGCGTCAAGCGAGTGTCTCCCACACTGCTCACTTACTTCAGTGAATGGTTGCAAATACGGTGTCTTTTATTTTAAATTGTGCATTGAGCTGGCACCTAATAGAGAACAGTAACACTGAGACAATGGGCTGATAGACTAAATTCAATTTATTACAAACATGAGAACACAGAGTGCCAAAAAGAACCTGAATCTCACAGTCCAAACACTTTACACACTGTTACAAGGTCTCTTTAGAACAAGGACAATGGCACTGGGTTTTGATCCTACTGCATTTACTGGCTTTATGGGAACCTAGTCTTTGTGGGATGCTCACCTTCCTAGACCTGGATGGAGGAGGGAGGACCTTGGACTTCCCACAGGGCAGGGAACCCTGACTGCTCTTTGGACTGGAGAGGAAGGAGGAGGAGAATGGGGGGGAAGGGGAATGGGAGGAGGGGAGGAGGTGGAAATTTTTAAGTAAAAAAAAAAGAAAGCACATTTTGTGAATCCTTTTGTTTTGTTTTGTTTTATGTTTTTTTTTCCCCCTGAGACAAAATTTCTCTGTAGCTTTGGAGCCTATATTGGAACTCAGTTTGTAGACCATGCCTCTGCCTCCCAAGTGCTGGGATTAAAGGCATGTGCCACCACCGCCTGGCCATTTTGTGACTCTTAAAGTATAAAGAATTGTTTCTATTCCATATATATATATAGATATAGATATAGATATATATATATATTATTCATTGTAGTATAACGATCATGATTATATATTATTTGTTCTCTCCCTGGAGAAGGGCAAAATTGTTTTAAGTGTTCAATTACACTCTTCCTTAGCATTGGACTCACTTTACAGGCAAAACTCCGAGAATATACTCATAAGGCATAAAATATTATAAGATCAATACTGTCAATTTACTCTTCTAAAATTATTGCCAGTGTGGTCTCTGGTCTCTGAGCTAAGATATTCCTGGGTAAATGCTGTAAGGGGATCCATTTTGAACTTTAGCGTTCCCATCTGTATAATCATGAGCCATAATTTAAAAAAAAAAAGACTCCTGCTAATGTTTGTATTTAATCTTTAAAGTCAGATATTTATAAATCATGCTGTTGGATCAGCTTATACTACACCTGCTCTACAGGAAGAGGAAGGAAGGAAATGGGGGAGAAGAGGAGAGACAGAGGTAGTAAGCAAAATATACGAAAACGAAAAGCTAGCACTGACAACTAGGGGTGTTGTATTTTAAGAGCACTAAAGAATATTTTAAATGAAATGTTTACCCTTTCTACTGGGTTTTTAGGACTATTTAAACACGGCTTGTGCTTTCGTCGGTCAGTAGAGAGCCTGTCCCCTAACCTGATGCCCTGCCCTCACCGGCTCCTGGTACAGCCTTCTCCAGCTGGAGAGGCAGTACAGCCTCTGTCTTGCTGCCTCAGATGGAGAGCGTGATGTTTGGGCGGTCCCTTCCCCATATGCCCAGTCCTACGGAATATATGCTCTCCTATTCCATTGCTCCTTTAGGTCAGTAATCCTCCTGCCAGAATTACTGGGACTATCACCCAGACAGTTTCCTGCTGGAGCCCCGCTGTATTTCATCCCATTCCCCCACACTGTAACCAGAGAGATCTTTCGAAGGTTCAGCAGTGTGCAGAACACCCCTAGATTCTTCATGGCAGAAAAAGCTAATGTAGTACAGACCTGGTCCCCAATAATCACACCAGTCCAGAATCTCTGTGCCCTTTCTTCCATGCAATTTGCTTTGGGGGCTTTTGTTACTGGTCCTCAATCTGGTCCCCTCCCTTTTCTGGTCAATGGGGACTTTGCTTTGAAGCCCTTCTCGACCAACAAGATAAGGGGCTCAGCTGTGGACATAGGGACAGCACGGTCATTGTTAATCCATATGCAACCGTTTCATGTGTTTGGCTGTTTCACTAGAATATGGATTCATGATATACATCGTATTTTATTATGTCTGCTTGTCCCTAGTACTTTGAACAATGCCTCTGCATAGCAGGCATGCACCATTACAGAAAAAATGAAGTGAAAATATTCCTTCACATGTTTAAAATGATGGATTTCTACAAACATTTACTTCATTTATCCCATAAATATTTATTCAGCACTGCGTGCTAGGTCCAAACCCATCATCTAAATAAAAAGATGAAAACGTGTGATGTTAATGATGCGCACACAGAAGCGCTTCAATGGATCTCTGAAAATAGCAATCTGCGGTAATTTATCCAATTACCATTAAATGTCCCTTCGTTTTGTTCTCATTACCATCCTGTCAGTTCTTGTTTGGCTATTTTTTTTTTCAGAAGCTTGATTTTGTTATGAGATGTTCCAGACACTGAATCTATTGGTCATCATCTCAGTATGAGGAATAATGAAAAGATCAAACATGTAAATGACCACAAGAGCAACAGCAGGCACTGAGAAGGTGGTTCATCAGGAAAGGATGGGGTTGCTGAGTACACGGTGGCTAGCAGCCTCTCTATACACTGGTGGGGGGGATGCAGTCACTGTTGCTAACCCTGCAAATACAGTAAAGGTTTATGGATTACCCCTACAATAAGGATACACACATATGCACAGGCACATGCATGCTCATGCACACACACACACACACACACACAACACACACTTTCCTGAGGATTGGCTATTTGTAAAGACATTATGTATGTCAAAACTCTAGTCTTTGTAGAGCTGTCCTGTGTTCTTTCACTGCTGGCTCCCCACTGCCCGCCACACCCCATTAGATCAACAGGTCCTCCCTTACTGTTCCCTTACTCGTCATCTCTGTATGACCGCCACTTCTCTAAGATTGCGTCCAATTCCCAACCCTTTCCTTTTCCCCACCATTTTCTTTGTTTAACGTATTATTTCTTTACTTCCAACATTTTGCCTTCTATACAAATGCCAGCGGCTTACGCACAATCCCCATCAATAACGTAGGAACCTCACAAATACATCATAGTCATGCGATTGCTGGAGGCGCCAATAGAAAATAAGTACCTTTCTCATTTTCTCATGGACCAACAAAGGTACTCGCCGAAAGCCTTCTCTCCTTCACTATTAGACGTCATTTAGATGTCTGCCTGCAGTAACTAGTCCTCTGAAACAATGAAAAGTCAGTCTTGCTTCCTTTTTTATGATGTTATAGTTTGAAATTACAGTTTTCAATTTTAAAATCCCTATGTTTATAAAACTTACTTTGAAAATACACATTATTTAGGGGCTGCCACTCCGTAGCCTCCACTGGCCTCAGCACACACACACCCTCTGCAGCCTCTCAGAGTAACTGGAATCACAGACACGATCCACCACAGCTGGCTCTCTGCATTCACATTTGATCACTCAGCTGGTTTAATTTGATTTTGTCCAGATTTACTAAACACATAACTTAAGGTCTATCTAGTCGGCCAAAAATATCAGGGCCCTTTAATTTTCCCTAGAAAGAATCACCAATAAGAGTAACTGTAGCTTCCATTAACCAGTGACATTTTAAAATACCAATTTTGCTGATATGTTTGATTCTAATAACAGCTGTTGCTGGTTGGGGTATCAAATGCCATAACCCATTTCTGATAAAGTGCTTCCTTCTGCTCATTCTGGGACCTGATAGGACTTGATCTATTATTATCTCACTTTATAATGCAGGCAAGATTATCTTCCCATGGTGGCAAGGTGCCGATAGAGCCTTGACTTCCCTGTTTAGCAGGGCCAAGGTGACCTTTGGATCCTTATTATGGCCCAGCATTTTATATCTATGCCCAGCAGCCTTCCCCTTCCTGTTTGTCTTGTGTTCTCTCTAGTTTCAACAACAAATAAGCAACACCAGCAGTCAAACATCTCTCGTGTGTACCTGTAGTCGGGCGAAGTGTATACAGACTAACCATGCAAAGTGGAAACCTTTGTGGCTGGAGGACCAATTCACCTCTCTCTGGCTCCTCAAAAATTCCTGTGGAAGATTTCTAGGATTTATATGGAAAACTTGCATGGGAGCTGTTTAGGTCACTGGAGGTACAGGTAATACTGGCTCCAGAGCTGCTAACTCTGAGTGTTCTATACTCCCTCCTATGACCTTATTATTGGAGACCTGGCTGTAGTATAAAAATACATGACAAATCACGAGACTGTCCTATAGCCTGCTTGTTCTGTTCCTTGAAACAGAGACAATACTTTTGTGTTTACTGATATACTTTCTCTGTTTTTAAGCATCTTTCCTTGAGCATTATAAGGTCAACTGGAGAAGCACAAGAGGCAAGTTGTCCTGAGTCTTAATTTCATTCTTCATTATTAAATCTCACTTTCTGCTTTTGACTGAAGAGATGTTACATTGGTGTCCCTGAGAAGTGCAAATAAATGCCACTGGACCTTCTTGGACCAGTGCCTGATCTGTAGCACTGTCCAAAGAGTCAGCTTAGATGACTGCCCCTCTGCTTTAATTTTCATTCTCTTTTGGAATCAGGTGACTCCAAAATTTTGTTATCTTTTCTGCAGGTAATAATTTTAAAGTATAAAACATCCTACGTTCTGTCTTCACAGACTAGCATAGTCTGGAGAAAAGGCACAGGCTTTCAATCCAACACCCGTGACCTATCCTTTAAGACATTTATTTGAGATTTTGGGGGAAATGAATCATTTTCAAGCTCATTTTCCTCCCTCTCCCCCTCCCAAATAAAGGGAAGTTAAAAATATCCGCCTCGCGGTGGGAACTTCGTGATACACTAAAACGCACAGTGCCAACATCTGCACCCAGTCTTCTCTCCGGGTCTCCTGATGCACCCCACCCACCACACGTCTCATCCCTGATTTCAGAATAAGTGGGGCGAAGCTCTTCAGGCTTCCGGCCGGTGGTGACTCACAGTGGGCTCATCTCCGGATTCAGTGCCCCCTGCTTTTCTATTCCACTCTCAACCACTTAGATACAAGTCATTGTACCTTCGCCTCTATCTGCGGACAACCAATAATTAAGTTGCTGATTCTCTTTCCTTGGTGCTAAGGAGGATTAGCTCGTTTCTAAATTCAGCCCTATCCTGCTGGAGGGATGCCATCCTGAGGGCTGTGGGGAGGATGACCCTTAATGCAATTCAGCACCGTGCTTTCTTTCCCAGTACTGAAGCTTGTCCCGTAATAAACATGAGTTAGCAGTGACTGCCCAAGAGCAAGCATTAAGTCCCTTCTTGTTGACATCCAAATGATGCCGGAATTCCCTGTTTCTGTAGTCCTCTCTGCCTGAATGAAATCCCAGTGTTGATGATTGCCAACAAGGACCAGGCAAATATGTAACACTATGATGAAGGAACTTCCAGGTCAGCTATCTCTCCGGGTTCATTTCTTCACCCCATCCCAGATGTCTCCATTCATGACACAGTTCTGTTTCCATACTGCAAACTGTGACACCTTTTAATTGGGAAAAAAAAGTTTTCCAGCAAGGCGGTGGTGGTGGTGGTGGCCACACATGCCTTTTATCCCAGATCTCAGGAAGCAGAAGGAGGCCAGCCTGGTCTACAGAGTGAGTTCCAAGACAGGGAGACCCGGTCTCAAATAACCAAAATAATAATAATAATAATAATAATAATAATAATAATAATAATAATAATATAAAACTTTTTCTTTAATTGCTCATATTTACCAAAAGAATCATTCTTACTGATAAATCTTATTAAAATTATCACACTGATAAGTACATTTGAAATACAAACTATAATAAAATTGCAGTATTGCAACTTGAATATGTTAAAAACTTAGGGAAAGAACTAAAACGACAAACATAATTAAAACACATATTAAACTGAAATATAGGGCTGGAGAGATGGCTCTGCAGTTATTAGCAATGGCTGCTCTTGCAGAGGACCTGGGTTCAGTTTTCAGCACCCACAAGGCAGCACACAACCTTATTCTAAGTCCAGTCCCAGAAAATTCTGACACCAACCTCTAGTCCCCTGGGGTACCACTCACTTGAGATGCACATACATACATAATACAGGCAAAACCCTAACACATATAAAATAAAAATAAACCTTAAACTAAAATGCATTTAAAAATTATAGGCCACCACGAACAATGGCAATGGGTTTTTGATTCTACTGGACCTATTGGTTTCGTGGGAGCCTAGGCAGTTTCGTGGATGCTCACCTTACTAGACCTGGATGGAGGTGGGTGGTCCTTGGACTTCCCACAGGGCAGAGAACCCTGATTGCTTTTTGGGCTGACGAGGGAGGGGGACTTGGTTGGGGGAGGGGTAGGGAAAGGGAAGGCAGCGGTGGGGAAGAGACAGAAATCTTTAATAAATAAATAAATTAATAAAAAAAGCAAGATGCATGGTGATTATTTTGCTCCAATGAGGAGATAAAGAAATAAAAATGAAATTACTAAAACAAAAAAAAAGAAACAAAAAAAATTATAGGCCACAACACATATCTATACATACACACATATATCCATTATATCATATGAATAGAATTCCAAAGATTTTTTTTTCCCCAAGAATCTGCTCTGATGTGAACTAATGAAGAAAGAAAAGAAAAGATGTCACCAGGCTGCACAGATCATTAACAGAGGTGAGCAGAGTCAGCTAAGAACCGTTTTCTGTTTTCTCTCTCACATGCTGAAGATCTTTCCCTAGTCCACTTTATTATTCTGCTGGGTCAAATTCTTGGTCCCTAGGACCCACGACATTAAATGGTAATTGAGCTCAAAGAGGAAGGGGCATAAAAATGAAAGGAAAAGACTTTGAACCCATAAGCCTTTGTCTGTATATGCCACTTTAATATCTTGCCAGATGTTTGTATCTCTCCATCTTCTATGAGAATGCACATGATTTCACACAGAGAGAAACTGCTCCTTCAGGATGCATGGGACCACAAAGATCCCATTGACATCCACTGCGCTCTACTGTGCAGGAACGCCAGGGCGTTGAAAATCAGTCACAATACTCTGCTTGTTACATAACAAGTGTTCCTTGGGTGCTCTCCTTTGCAGGTCTGTCTTCGCTTAATTGTCTACTAAAACACTGACACGCCACGGCCACCAGAGCCTTGGTGAGCTCTGCACTCCTATTCCCTAAGTCATTGCTGAGTTCCAATGATGCGCATGCTCTTTAGCAGCTTCCAAACGGGAGACACCACGGCCATCAGGGACTTGAAAGTTTCAGAATTTGAAACCCTGATATGTTCTACAAGGAATGAAGGTTTGTATCACAGCCGACCCTCCGATTATCCGCATACCTGGGTCAAGCAAGTACTGCTCTTGAGAGAAGCTTAGGTGGCATTCATCACATCAGAGGAGGAGGAAGAGAGAAGCAGCAGAGCCTAGCAAAGCTTGGAGTGTTAAACATGACTGGAAGTGTAGCAAACAAGCCAGGTTAATGAGAGAGGAGAGGAAGGGCAGAGGGAGTGGAGGGAGGACTGCCAACCTGTGGCGGTGGCGTTCATGCACCCCAGAGGAGAAGGTCACGTCCTGCAGAATGGGAATTCTTATTTAACAATTATAAAATGAGTACAAATGTTAGTGTTTTTACACACTAGTGTGACTAAATGAAAGCAAAATATACTACATTTCAACTGATGTTATGGACAAAGACAAAAATAAATCTCTAGGGAAAATCTGTTCCATTTTCAAATATCTCCAAATTTTTGGAAATTTATAATATCAAGAACAAGTTCACATAAACAGCCTAAAGATTTTGATCCGGGCTGCTTGTGAGATGGCTGTTCATGCTTATTATTATCTGTAGTTTGCCTAGGAATCCCTTTTTCTCCAGGCTTGATTCGGAAGATTAGCCCACGACAATTGGAGTTTAGAACAGGGAAACTAGATGTTTAGAATCAGCTGGGCATCGTGGCCTCTGAGGCCATGTTGACATGACATGGGGGAATTCAGTGATCATGGCATGATCAGGTCTCAGCACAGCAATGATGCACGTGATGCTCTGGGCAGACAGCTTTTCTCTGGTACATTTAACCTTCAGAGGACACAGGCTCAGAGGGACTTCCTAGGGCTTCTAAGGGAGACAAGCTTAGCTATCACAACCCCATCAGTCATATATGGAAGGAACACAAATGTAATCTATATATATATATACATATATATATGTATGTTCAATGGATGTTAGAGCGATACTCAAACTGATATATAAACAACATATACCCAGCTTCTAAAATCATCATACATTTAGTTATAACTCAGAAATTACGCTCCAACCTGAATGAAAATAGCATATCTAAATATTGTACTAAGAAAAATGAATACGGACAGGTGAAATATTAATTTATATTTTAGTACTTAATAATACCATATTAGTTATGATTTATATATTTTGAATATCTGTTCATTGAGACACTACTATTTTTCTTCCCACCAACTTATTTATTTGTTTACTTATATTAGGAAAATCTCCTTTTAAAAATATGACTCACAATTTTCTTTTTGCGTGTTTGCTCAAATTCGTCTAGCATCACTGAGAAGCTTTACAGACTGATGTGTCCCATCATCTCTGCACTTTCTTATGTGAATCAGGCATTTTAAGATCTGGCTCCTTTCGGCAGAAATGGCATTTAGGAACCCAGGCTGGGGCTAGGTGGGCTCAACACTGCCATCATATCAAAACTTCTAGAACTCTGAGTGTGCAGAGACAAGAAAACAAGGTAGACACACACACACACACACACACAATCTACAAGTCTCCTTTATATTTATCTGGGCATAATTTTAAACAGTTAGCTTATACTGATTCTTCTATGGGCATTTTTAATCTCTTGAATGGCATTTTCTTTTCTCTCACAGAAAAGGGGGGGAAAGAACCTGTTGATATAATAATATATAAAAAATATAGTGCATAGTGCTTCAACACTTTCACTTCAGCCTCTACACCTGCACTTTTTCATATATATTTCATTCATATATAAACTATCATATCGTTTATTAGCAGTTTGTTGATAAGAAAGTTGTGACCAACAATCACACACCCAGAATGTGGTTTAGTTGAGACCTGAGTTAAAGCATTCCAACTCTAGACTATCTCTCCTATGCCAAGCAGAAAAACAAAACACTTTTAACTGTTAGGCATTTACATGCAAAGCCTCTGCCGTTGAAGCATGACCACCTGGCGCCTGTTCACACTCTCGCTATATAAAGTGATGTAGTCTTTATTTTTCCCCCGGCATCTTCTTGAGATTCATTCGGGCAGATGATTACAGCTTCTGACGTCACTGAAATGTAGAGCTCCGCCATCATATCTTTTATTTAAAATTTTTATACAGTTGATTATATTCTTTCCCCTCCCCCAGGCCTTCACTACCTCCCACCTATCCAACTTTCATGTTCCTTCTCTCTCTCAAAACAAAAACAGCAACAAAAACAAAAAATTAAAATAAAAAAGTAAGACAGAAACAAACAAACCAAAAAAAAAAACTCACATACATACAAATACACACACACACACACACATAAAACAAAACAAAAACATGAACCTGGCTTTTGTTAGCCAGTTATTCCTGGACATCGGGACAGCTCTAACATGGTTGATACATCCATTGGTGAACACTGATTTTCCCTATTCTAGCAGCCTTCAGTTGGAAATGTCTCATTGGTTAGAGGTATGTCCACCTCCCCTTCTCAGAGCTGGGACTTGACTGGGCAGGTCTTATGCATGTGGCCACACACAGTCTTTCGGAGTTCACACATGTGTCAGGCACGCTATGCCTGGAAGACACTGTTTCCACAGAGGACCCCATCACCTCCGGCTCCTATCATCTTTCTGCTTCCTTTTCTGCACAGATCCCTGAGCCTTGAGTGGAGAGGTGCAATACAGACATCTTAGAGATGTCCTTCCTTTCCCTAGAAAACCAACTCTGAAATAGACTTCCTAGAGATCCTCCTACCTGTCAAGGTCGCTCTCTGGTAGGAGGCTCACAGTTGGGAAATGCTGCCTCCTGTGTGGAGTGACTGGATACGCATGCCCTGTTTCGTGTACACAGGCCCGGCACACCTCAGCAGAGTGCTGCAGTGCGGGTTTGGTGCCTTCTCCTTGCTCCTCTATCAGCTGCCTTCTTCCCACTCACGGTAATGTGTACCTTTTTCCTCTCTCACCCACATCTGGGCCTTGATGCCTGCTCCTCTGAGCCCACACTAAAGCCCTGGGATGAGCAGGTGACTTCCTCAAAGAAAAGCTCCTCAGTTCCCAAGTTACTTCTAGCCCAGAGGAATGACAGCTTCCCAGTTGCCCGGCCCACTTGCACTTGGCTGACTGCAATCATTTTGTGATGCGGCGTGGTTTAATTAAGGATTCTGACCCAGTATGGGTTAGGGGCCAGAAGGGAGGAGTTTGTGTCATCACCCTAGATCTGGAGAGTCGTGATGCTCACACAGTGTACAGCTGAGTGGTCCACGCATGCCTGGATTTCTCTTCAAGAGCTTACAAAAGCGCTTATTGGCTTGGTGTCATGCAAGTTCGAAGGCGGCCATCATTCCTGACGTAGAACTTTGTGAAGCGATTAACACCATTACAGTGATATTTCTCTGTGGGTTTTTTAATCTAGCATTATCAGTCCACAGGTCCTCTAATAGAAAGTAAATGAACCACAATAAACTTCCTCCAAGTGACTCAGATCAACACAGGAGACACAAGACAACAACCGCACACTTCACGGGGTGATCTCATTTTCTAAATGAGACCTCAATAACTTTCAAAGAATGCCAAACACCACGGCAGGAACCATTTCTTCCCACAACATCAACTGCCAGGTAAGACCTTTTAAAGAAAATTTGCATCATACATACAAAAAATAGACCATCGCAAACCCAACTTAATGGCCCAAATGATGTTCTCTTCCTGTATTTTTGGAAGGTCCCATCACCACAGGTGGTCTGTGGGATCTTTCAAGGACGGTAACTGTGTCAGGGACCGAGAATTTGCTCAAAAAGAAAACGTCGTATTAAATGAAGAAAACTTTGAAATACCACCAAACTATTTTACTTACAATAGTGAAAGAGGACAAAGACATCATCAAATATGGCACAGAACCACCAAAAACCAAAAGTGATGCTAACAGATCCTCAGGTCTCCATCTTGGCACTGTTTAAACTACAATCAGGTAAAAGAACCAGGGTCACCGTTGGCAAATAGAACTGAGCCCAGATTTCCCAATTTTGCTTTTCCGAAGCTTTATGGAAGTTTAGATGATCAGTCCTAAAGTAAGCCACAATGGACTGGTAGGGTGTCTGTTGTTCTGTTCACTGTCCTTGTTTTGTGTGTATATGTGTGAGTGGGTGTGCACATGCATGCATGTGAAGATGAAGGTTAAAGGTCAATGACTGGTGTCTTCCTTAGTGGCTCTCCATCTCATTTTTGGAAGAGAGTCGCTCATTGAACCTGGAGGTCACAAGCTCAGCCACACCAGCGGGACAGCTTGTTCCAGGGATACCCTGCTCTCTGCTTTCCCAGGGCTCGGGAATTCAAACTCAGTTCTTCATGCTATGCACAGCAAGTACTTTACCACTAAGCCATTTCAATTTGCAAGCCCCTGTTGCCTGTTCTTTATCATCTTAAATCCCACATCCATCTCTCATTTTGAGCAGTGTTTCAGAAGGGGTAGCAGATGAACTTTATTCCTAAAGCACTTTGCATTTGAACTTTACTAACAAAAGTAGATTCTTGGTCATCATTTTTGAGAGAATGATACAAATTAAAATGCCCCTGAAAAACAGAAATTTTGGAAAACAGCCTCCTTGATCAATGGAAATTACTAAGGAAGCCAGGGCTTAAGGTGGAGTCCCGCAAGCCCACTAGGAAAGAAAGACTGTAGAGTCAAGGTCACTTTGAGCTGTAGAGGAAGTTCAAAGCCTATCTGAGCAATCTGATAAGACCACATCAAAATGCAAAGCAAAAAGAAAGCTGGAGATATCCCAGGGATAGAAGTCCTTGTTTAGAAAGAGTGAGACCCTGGATCCAATTACCAATACACGGAAGAAAAAGATAAATTATTATATGCACAAAAAAGTGATGCTTTTAATTTCAACTTTTCTAACAGATATGAAAGACAAGTGAGATAAATTAATAAGAACAAGTCCGTTTGTAAACATACATACATATAGACAAGAAATACATAAAAATAAGATGTAACACCATATTCAAAACCAAATAAAGTTGATCCGATTTGGAGTCTTTATTTCTAACAATTGTTCCCTGATGAGTCTCCTCCTTAATGACGCTCCTGTTGAAATGTTCCCCATGACAGAAAAAAGCACAACAATGGCAAACAATGAAGGGACCACAGTGGGTGAGGTAGAAGATATTTTCCTCTGTCAGAAAAGCTAATGACAGAAAATTGGAGGTAAAGTTCCAAGTGAACATGCCCAAAAGATACATTCCAGAAGCCCGTGCAGTACGGAATCCCTTTCTGGCTGCCCTGGAAGCTGTCATAGCCAGTAAGAGAAGGAGAAAGCAGTTGAGGAAAAAAAAAATATTCATGAAAAACACTAAACCAACAACAAAACAGAGAAGCCCTCACCATAAGAAGCTAGTGAGGGGTGGGGTTAAAGCTAGTGAAGGGCGGAGCTAAAGCTGGAGGCGGTCCTCCTCAGAGATGACCCATTTCTCCCTTGCTCCATTTGTACCATTTCCTATGATTTCAGGATCAGCCCGAGCCAAGCACAGGAAACAAAAGGCAGTTACTGACTTATGTTAGGAGCTGGAGGAACGTCAGCGCCTCTAAATATTTGAGGTCTCCCAGGCTGCTAAGTTAACGATTAAATCCCTAGGACATTCCGCCTAGTCCCTTCAAAACAGAACCAAATGTTGCACACAGAACATTTAAACCACGATTCGGAGCACTGCTTCTACAACTACACACACACACACACACACACACACACACACACACACACACACACACTTTTGGACTTGAAGATTATCCAGTTGAGGCAAAAATAGATAACCTGGATCCTGAAGCCTTCTGACTTAACTCTTAAAAACTTATTTCTTTCTCTCTGTGTTTAGAATTAATTGGTTGCTATATACACCAATTAGCCTTATTAAGCTTTTAGAAGCTTTCCTATTACACATGGAAAATTTTTCTCAATGGCAATTTAGAGTCACACTAATTATTAGAAGGAAATAGCTGCTGACCTAGACGTCAAGGTGAAGAGCATAGGTTTGTGGAGAAGTGGAAATGCTGATTCTCGTTGTTTTAGCCTTGGTTTGCTATCGCTGAGGAGATTCAAAAATATGTAGGTTATAGGGCTGAAAAGATGACTCAACATTAAAAATACTTGCTGCCAGAGGACCCAGGTTTGGTTCTCAGTACCTACACGGTGGCTCACAATCATCAAAAACTATTTCCAGGGTATGTGATGCCCTCGTCTGGCACATCAGGGTACCATACACACACAGGGTGCACAAACATACATGAAAACAAACATCACATACATAAAATAAAAATAATATTTTTGTTGTTTTAGTTTTTCAAGACAGGGTTTCTTTGGTAGTCTTGGCTACCCTAGAACTAGCTCTGTACACCAGAGTGGCCTCAAACTTATAGAGACCCACCTGTCTCTGCCTCCTGAATGCTGGGATTAAAAGCTTGTGCCACCAATGTCCTGCATTGTTTTTAAGTGGAAGTTACGTTCTATCTTCCCTCACACCCCACCCCAAGGATGAGATAAAACCAGAGTAGTGTGAATAGATACAATAAACATTTGAAAACATATTTCTCTCACATTCAACTAGCTGATTCCACTAGCAACGTACACAAGCCTCTAGGATTTGAAGTGCCTTCTTAATTATTCTCTATTTCAATATATAATGTCCCCCACTGAGAATAAAGCTAAGTGGTCTTGGCAAAGAATTTATTTTGAGAACTAAGTGAATAAGAATGACTTAGAAATAAAAACAAAAAAGTCATCAGAGATGGTGTGAGCAGGTCTTAATTTTCTGGTGTTTCCACAGCTCAGCGCACACACAAAACATGCTCACTGTCCTGTTTGGATGGCAAAGTCGCTTTTCTAAATGAACATTTTCCTTTTTCTTCAGTACCTGAATTTTTATCCCAAGTCATAAAGTTGCGACTATTTTTCCACCCACATGGATTTGGCAGCTGTAACCCTCAGCTGGCCACCCGCTCAGTGACTGAAGGAGGTTCTTCAGAAGTAAAACCAATAAAATCTCCAGATTCACAGGGCTGGTGGAGGGCACTCTTGTAAAGCCAAGACGGGACTTGTGAATTAAGCAAATAGAAAAGGCACAGGATGAATAGCAAAGAAGAAAATGTATGCTTTCTGTGGATCTGTGGGAGTGTTCACATTTAAATAGCTCTCTGCACATTTTTAGTTAGACTCAAACGGGAAAGTGAATGCAACAAGATTTTTCCATATTCACTTACAAGTGGACACTAGACATGAGAACGGCATCTGTCCAGCAGAGTTCAATGACACTTCCAATCCACAAGCACCCCACATATTGAAGGGAGCTGTAGAAAGTTACAGATGACTGGATGTAGTTCCTTGAAAATGCTGATTGGAATTTTCCATGTGTGGAAGCGTCTAGAATATAATGCACCATGGAGGGTCATGTCATTTGTTGTGGTTTGAATCTTTAAATCTATATTTAGTTTGTTGTCCAGAAGTCTCTGTGCATTTACAGTTCTGGACTAAGTGTGGCTACTTCAGGATGCAGCTGCCCTTTGGAACCTGGCTGCCTGGCGCACGAGCAGAAGGTGCAGGGACAGGAGCAATGATGAGCTTCCCCAGTCTGCTCCTACACATGGAAAAGGCAATGCAGTTTATGTTTATAGTCTCCCATTATGTATGGAGAGCACAGTCCAGTGGACACCTGAAATCGGGGAGAGCACTAAGGACTATGCACACTGGAAATTTCCTCTACATGTAGACCTAGAGAAAAAGTTGGCTGATAAAGTGGGTTCAGTAAGAGACTGAGAAGGATGAATGATCAAATGAAGGCGTTCTAACAATACATTTCAAGGAAGGTATGTGAGATTACCTTCACTGTTTTCTTAAAGGAATCACAGTGTGTCTGAACTGCTGGCATCACTACTGTTGCTCTTTGGGATCACTGTTAAGTGAGAAATTGACTACTAAACACAGATGTGTGATACACTGGCAGTCATCTAACAGCCCATAGGACTAGCACATAGTTCACAGGCAGAAGTGAATAACAGGTGCCCATGGTGGACAAATGTATTCTCATCCCAGCACTGGAGAGGCAGAGCCAGGCAGGTCTCTGTGAGTTCAAGGCCAGCCTGGTCTACAAAGCAAGTTCCAGGACAGGCTCCAAAGTTACAGAGAAACCCTGTCTCAAAAAAGAAGAAGAAAGGAGGAGGAGAAGAATTTGATAAAGAGAATGCTGTATATATACATAATTGAGTTTTTAATAAAGAGAGGGGAATATGCTGGCATATGTACATGTTGGAAGGGTGTCATTATACAGAGGCCAGAGGAGAACAATAAGTACCCTGTGGTACCACTTTCCACCTTATTTCCCTCGGGCAAAGTCTCACTAAACCTAGAGCTAGGCTGACCAGCAACCCTCATGGACCAGAGGTCCTCATTTCTCTGCTCCCAACAGTGTTAGGTTTACTTTACATATACACATATGGCCAAGCCTGGGTAATGAGATCAGAAGCCAGGTCCGTCTTCTCTGAGCCATCTCTCCAGCCCCTACAGTGAAATTTTACTCAGCCTTAAAGAACAAGTTATGCCAGGAAAATGGATAGAAATCATCGTTTAACAAAAATGAAGTAGACTAGAAAATACAAATAATTTTCTTTACGTGAATGCTTTTTAAAAAATGAGCTAGAACTCATTTAAAGATATAACTTTAAAAATGAGAGGGAACTATGAGGGAAGAGGAAGGGACTGTTGGGTCAGGGACAAGAGAGACAAATGGGGAGGGAGTGGATATGATCAAAGTTACATGCTAAGCATGTCTGAACATGCCATAGCTTATGATAGTGAGCAATGCAGACATGACGGATGAGAATAATTTGTCCCTGCTGAGAAACGGGAAATACAAAAGTTTCTTTGAAAATTCATAGTAAACTTAAGATTTAATGAAAAATTATTTAACTATATATACTTTGCTTTCAGCAATGTAATTGTGTTGCCACTTCTTACTCCTTATAAATTATTTATTTTCAGAATTTAAAAAGCACAGATGGGAAATATTATGCAGCTGTAGTAAAAAAAAAAAGATCTTATACTCGGAATCACTTTCTAGGGCTAGGACTGTCTTGCCAGCATGAGAATTTTGGCCTCTCACTTAGCAGGTTCATCTGGCAGCTCAGGTCTCAAACTCTAGATTTCTAGTATAGGAACTAGACTTTGTACATGTAGAGATTACTCAGTTACTACTAAGGTGATACTTAGAACAGAATTGCCTCCTACCCCATGAATGGTAGATCAGTGGCCATTTTACCAAACAAGTTAAATTCGTTTGTTTCAACTACTCTTGAACTTGGTTCATTAGCTTGAAGCTGAGATTCATTGTATAGCTACTTAGTATTCACAAATACAATGGACGCCAGCCGGATACTATATTTAAACATTAATTACCCAGAGTATAGCCAAAGAAGACTGAACATTTTGTTTATTATGGGGTTGAAGTGAAATTCCTTAATATGCCAACAGTTGCCTTTTTAAAAACACACAAATGGTAAGTTGGTGTGAAGGTTAGAGTCAAAACGGGGTATGATTGAAGTTTACAAATAGCTAACATTTAATTTAGAAGGTTTATATAATGTAAAATAAGAATTCTTTTAATTAAGAGCAAGTTTACAAAGGCAAATTAAAATGAAGCCCCAATACAAGGCCACCTAACTGAATTATTTTCATAATCAACAACTGTATCTTAGTAAAATTTCCTTTTCAAAATCAGTGTATTTTCTCCCAAGCTCTGCAGTTTTATCTACACTGGGGATGGCTCATCTCTGAACTCTTTGCATAAAGAGGTTTTTGGGTAAGAAACCTTCCACAGACATGAAAATGATACTCTATATACTCTTAGACTTACAACTATGAAATGGTATCAACTGAAAACATGATTTTTTAGAATGATTTTCTGAAGATGGTGTTCTAGAGTCCAGTTAGGCATTTTCATTTGTCCATGATCTGTTGTTTTCTACACCTTAAGAAATAATAAAGAACTAGGCCTTTCTTCTTTCAGATCATATTTGAAACTGGATTGGTTCAGAATGTGTGTAGCGGGGAGGGAAAGCTGTCTGTCTAGGAAAGAAATTTGAGATCGTTCAAAAGTATGCCCCATCAATTGGTAAACCCGTATTGTGCTATGGAATCCTACATGCATTTGCAGAGAAGTAAGTGTATAAGAAAACAGAAGAACGGGTATAAAGACTATCAATTACTCTGGTTCTAGTTTAACGATATCTAAACGTGCGACGATGAACTTGTCCTATGACCACTACGACACTACTAACCAGCGATCTTGCTGATAGGCTAGATTCAAGCTAAAGCAAGACAGCTTCCAAGTGACTGAAGTTCTCGACAACTACTGACACTTGCCATTGTAACAATGTAACTTTTCCAGCATAAGGAGGTTTGGGGATATAGCCATGGACTCCATACGGAAACCCAACAGAGCAAAGGTTCCCCGTGAATGGAATGCATGAGGCTTGGTGGATGTTGTTCAAGCAACCCTGGCCAAGAACTAATTCATGGTAGTTGGGGGGAAATGATTTAAAAAGGATATAAGTATAAGACGATGCTTTAGGCAGCGATATTCTATTTAGAAGATTAAAAACAAAGCTATGGGAGCAGTAAGGGAAGTAGACAACCTAACTAAATGGCCAATAAGACTTGGATACTGTAAAAGAATCAAAGCACCCTTGGATCAAGGCATTTTAAAGGTCAAATAAACAGCATTGAATTTTTCCCAGAAGGGAAACCATTAAACACACTAATTTTATTTGTTTCCAGGTACCAATGATTTTATCTAACTAGTGGAGAAGTAAAACAGAAACAGGATGAATGTCGATGCAGTAAGATCTCAACTCAGTGTGGGTCCTTAAGTTCATCCCCTTTTCCTCCAAAAAGAGGCAAAGACAACGCCTCTCAAATGCAAAGGTGAATGAGGCTATTATGGAAAGAAGAGGAGGAGGTCCATGGAGCACATGGGTTAGTAAGCATGTGGGTCCCTGGTGCATCTTTAATCCCAGAGCTGTTTAAAAACAGTTTGTGTACAAGGCACTATTTTTACATTCTGCTAATATAAAATAGCATTTATCATCTGAAATTCAGTGGCCTACTTTGTTAATTAACATGTTTACATACAACAACTTCCTTTACAGATCTAGACCACTGGCTGGATGAGTATTTCATTACTGTCGGCTTGTAAAATGTATGCTTTTGGAAAATTTAATTTAAAAAAAATGTTTAAGGTAAAGAGAGACATTCAATATGTAGTGTTAGGAGAATCGATGATTCATTGCCTTGGTTAGCTAGATATTTCCATTTGATTGCCAAACTGAAAAAGTAAATTCCAGAATTAATGATAGAAAACAGAATTCTAAAAACGCAGAAACACCGCTCATTGCACCAATGTTTTCCGTCTATTCTCATGTAGAATAATGTCAACCCTCAGGAGGGCAAGGGTGCAAACGGATCCTGTGGCTTATTCCCAAATCGAGACCGTTATGGAATCCAGAGTAAGTGAGGAAGTGCCAGCGGACCAGAGACAGAGAAGGTTGCCCTACAGCAACCCTTCCTTCTGTGCAAGTGCTCAGAGGAAACTGAAAGACCACAGAACCCGGTTTAGAGATGGTAATAATCTGAGGTGAGAGAGAGAGAGAGAGAGAGAGAGAGAGAGAGAGAGAGAGAGAGAGAGAGAACTGAAGATGGCTTTTGCTCTGCTTGATCAAAGCAGAGGAAATCCATCCTGCTCAGGCATCTCCTCCCAATGCAGCAAATTCAGGCAAGAGCTCCGAGCTGCTAACTGAGCTTGGAAATGGTGCAGGGGAGTGATGGGAAAAGGGAGGATGAAGTTGCCAGTTCTAAAGGCTGATGATTCTACACAGCGCTGTGAAGCAGGGAGGGGACGGGGGACAACCGGAGGCTTTCCATACCTTTCTTTTCCGCTCCATTCGATCCCTGGGGATTTTCCGTTGCTTTTTTCTCTCTCTCTCCAGATTTTTTTCCTTTTCATCCAGTTCAGCCTCTCGAACTTTTTTGATAGAAGCAGCAGCGTGAGCCATTTTTGCAGGCGAAATCAGCAGAGGATCACTTTCCACTCCCCAGCAATACAGGTGATTTTGCTGCTATGTGGAGATGTGATTTTTCCCCAGCAGAGCAATGGCTGGCAGCCAGAACACTCACAAAATAATCCAAGCCGCCCACGAGCTAGGTCATAATCTTGCTCCAGCCTCTGCAGCACCCATAATTCACTCGAGTGTCCCCCAGGTTGCCAGCCGAGCCCCACAGTAGCACACACCTGCACACAGGCATGCACAGGTGAGCGCCCACGTTCAGCAATGGTCCCAAGGGAGGGCGGGGCTCTGGACCCGGAGCTCCTCAGCAGTTGGGTGGCCCCGAGCACAGACCAGCATCCTAATAGTTGCAAAAGCCTTCCTCAGGCTCTCATCACCAGTTGGAACGGTCTTGGGGGACTCCTCCAGACAGTCTGTCTTCAGACCGGAGCCAGGAAGAGGCCACCTCGTTGAAAGTCCTAGGGGGTGGGGAGTTCGCTGCCGCTTGCAACCACACCTCTATGCAGGGCGAGAGAAAATGGTGCAGTCTCGCTAAGGACTCGCCGCCGCCGCGGTTGCTACGGGCAGCACGTGACACGGATCCCTGCGTCTTAAATCTCTCAGCCCTTCCCTTCTCCAAGGTACATTTCAAAAAAAGAATCAACGCTGTGGGGCCGAGAGGAGAGAAGCGGAGCTGGGAGTGACAAGGCAATGAGGGGAGAACGCGGCGTCTGAAAAAGGACTGGGAGTAGCCCGAGCTTCCGATGCGGTTTACAGACACACGTGAGACAGTCTTAGCAGCAAGCTTAGGCAAGGACTCAAACCCAGCTGTATGCCAGTGAGCACCGTAAATAATCCGGGTTTGGCGTGGTTACCCTGAGGGGCAGGGGTTGAAGAAGGCAAAGAGGAAAACGGGTACTCGGAAAAACCATCTTCCATCTCTTCAAGAGGCCCTAGTATTGTACCCTCGGAGGCGCCTTTGGAATTCGCAAAGGTGTTTTTACCCACACATTAACATGAAAAGCCACGGAATGAAATATGTAAAATTAGAATTTCTGGATGTTCTCTTACATAGTCAATAGGGAAACACAGTAGAAGACAATGTTTATTATTATTATTATTATTATTATTATTATTATTATTATTATTATTATTATTCCCAGGAGGGAGCAAGAGAAAGAAGACAGAGAACATCACCTGTAAACTCAAGATGGAATTCTCCAATCACATACACTGTCCAGTTTTCAAAGTTTGCTAAAATCAAGGACTAATTGAATAGCAGCACTCACTTCTCAGTGTCTCGTTTTCAGCTAGACAGTCTCAACCCTGTTCATCCAAGTGGATTGTCAAGGCCCTTCCTCTACAACCTTTATGTTTGAGAGGAACCATTACGACTACTATAGCAAGTGAGAGTAAACCCGTATAATACGATTCTACATGTAACCTGTAAGTAGGGAAAAAAAATGTTCAGGGCTCTTTAAAAATGTTTATATCGAAACCTATCACTAAGTTAACTTAAAATTTCAATAATAAACTATGTGTTTCTGTTGCTAAATAAGATTACAAAGGTCTCAATTTCTTCAATATGTGGAGAGTACAATAGTGAAGTTTTTGTTTTATTTTTTAAGAGAAAATGCTAGTTTTTTTGTACTTTGTTCTTACGTGTTTTAGCTATATAGTGTACACTATGTAGAGTACAATTTTGTTTCCTATTTGAACTCAGTTGAAGGCAGTGGTTGCTAAATGCATTCCGTGGTAGTAGAGAAACTTTAGCCCTTCATCTGATTCTAATGTTGGTTGGAAGCAGAGAATTACACTTGCACTCGGCCATGCGGCATTAGTGTTGTGGTGGTTCCCAGTCAACCAGTTTATAACAGATTAAGTCGAGGGAAGGGGAGGGGGGATCGGTCCTCTTATGTAAGAGGAGCATCGTCCATTTTTGCACCCCACAGCTGAGAATTCAGATCCACAAAATACAGAAAACCTTACCCACGTCATCATGCCTTCAGCCCTCCTAACCCTTCCCTGGAAAGTCTTTTATATATTGGCATAGAAACACGCATGTTCATCCAGGCTTCTTGGGAAGTTAACATGGATTTGGGGGAAGCCAGCTATCTCTTTGGCAAAGTCCATGGTTGTCCCCTAGTTATATCATACTCCATACATGCCCTCTACTGGGTCATGAAATCAAATCCATCACTTCTCGAGGGTTCTACTGGGAAACAGCAAGAACTCAGCACTGGCTGTCTCTGGTGCCATCTGGCATTCCCTCTTCTTCTAAATCCTCATTTTAAAAAAAAAAGGTTTACAGCAAGCAAGCCACACCTCAGGCATGGATGCTCTTTTAGCTTAATAATCTGAGTTCTGATGGGATCACTGAGCCTCCTGCAGTGATCCTCCTGTTGGGGAGGGTGCCTGGGGATTCTTCTAGGATACATACACCTCTCCTGCTGCTTCAGTAGGGTCTGTTTCTACCATCTCAGATACCCTCTCCCTTTTCAGACTTCTCAGTAGAAAAGTAAAGATCACAACATGGCTACAGCAGAAGGTGAACAGCCACTGTCGCCAAAACCATTGGCTTATTTCAATAGCTCTTCAGAAACTCACTGCAGGCCCGCTTGGAAAATCAGCCAGCAGCAGTTTCACTATGTTTGTCTCTTATACCAGGAACAGGTCACATTTTAAAGCTTCAATCTGATGGCTAAAAGCAAATCTCAGATATAGTTAACACTTTAGCCCCCAGGACTCTTTCAACTCTTATACTCTGTCTCATCAAGAAAGAGCATGATCAGATAGCCATTAGCTTGAGTGACAGAGACATTACAGAAAGAATTGTATTGGTCCTTAAAACCAATAGTGACACGACTTTGCTTACGTTTTTCCTGGTTATCTTTGCACGTGACCCAGAGAAGCAAAGGTACTGGGCATTTGCAGACGCGACTGGAAGGCAAATAACATTCTAGCTAGCTTTCTTCAAGACACCATGCAATAACAGCAGGAAGGGTACGGCTCTTTCTTGACTGCCAATCCACCTCAGGGAAAGGAAGCGCTGAGGGAGCCACCAATCTCCAGTCACAAAACCAGAAATCTCAGTTAGTAAGCATACGTTTAAATAAAACTGATCCCAAGTCCTTTTTGTGCGTACTATTTTCATTTATCTTTTTCCCAACTAGGAAATGCATTTTTATTTTATTTTACTTTAAATTGCTCCCAAATGAAATGATTAGCAGAAGGCCATCCTTTCAAGAAAGATTCAACATTCCTATACAGTGCTATCTACCTTCAGCAGCAAAAACTGTTGACTTCTTAAAGACACCCTTTCTTGTTGCCTTGCTATTGTTCAACCTTCTCTATCATTTCTATTTGGGTGAGAAAAAATCCCTCAATTTTCCTTGGAAAGGGAGCAATGCACACTCACCAGCTGACCTCTGCATAGACAGGGTACAAGGTTCCAGTCCCAGGAGCTCACAGCCATTTAAATGATGCATACACCACATCAAATGGGATCTTCCCCTCAAGCCTCCAAGAGAGATACAATACTGGCTGCGCTTTGAATGTGTACCAAAAGCCGATTCCTTCCACAAAGCATCTTGATCAGTAATGAGAAATGCTGGCGTCTTGCCTTCAAAGGTGAGGAACACACGGTGGCCCTGTCGTTTACATTTGAGAAGCAGACTTGAGAGACTGCCCTTCAGAGAGGGCACGCTTCATTTTGAAGATAGGAGAAAAGCAGCCATTTGCTGTCCTTACTGTACAGCAAACCATTGATCAGAATCCAAAGAAAATCCTCTGCGACACCAGGCATCAAGTAAGGGCAGCGTTCAATATCAACTGAGCTGGCCATATGCAACTTAATCCCTTATCTCCCTGCTCCCTCTACAGCTCCACCCAAGAGAAGTGGCCATGCAACTGAACAGCATATCACTCTATACAGCCCAATTGTGGGAGAGCAGGGGGTGTGGTGAAAATGAGCCGGCTAATCAGATGATGAGGAGGAGGAGGATGAGGATGTGCCCACTTGGGCTGTGATCCAAGAGCTGATTCTTCACAAATTTATGGTGCTAGTCCATCTTTGAGAGTCTGTGTGTTTTTGGAAGATGCGTGATCACCATAAGACAAAGCAAACTGAATGACTTCAGTGACGCATCACCTTCGATTTGTTTTATCTGAAGTCAAAGTCAATTTTGATAGCCCAAGATTACCAAGGTGCAAAGTTTGTGTAAGGTCACATGACCCAAGAGGTACTACTTTCTTCTATTTCTGCCCAAGGAAAGAAGCAAGGACTCCAGTCTAAATCAAGGATGGAGAAGCAGCTGATTCAGGTCCATCACCATCTTGCCTCAGAAACACACCCCAAATGCTTCCAAGTTACACAGCACATTTCCAGCTAGTGACATTCGTCAAAAGACAAGGCTGAATGGCTTCCCCACCAAGGCCTTTCTACACAAGGAAGATAAAGCCACACAATCTGGGTCATAGACAGTTACCATTTTGTCACCACAGACCTCTCTCGGCTCAGACCTTAACGATGGTCTCCACTAAAGGCTAGGGCTAAGTCTGTAAGGGGCAGAGGGAAAGAGAAGGAGAGAGAAGAGAAGAGAAAGCCAAGGAAGCCACAGCTTGGAAGGAAAGGAGACTGCCAGGCAAAAATCTTCTTGCACATTCCCAAGCTCATCTCCAGTGCCAGCCCCTCAGCCACAAAGTGTGAGCCTCCATTGACAAGGAGCAAGCTCCATCTGTTTGTGGGAACAGGCTTCCTAATTAACAGTGTGTGTGTGTGTGTGTGTGTGTGTGTGTGTGTGTGTGTGATTTGACCGTTAATAAATTTAGCAAACAGAAACAGCTACAAAGAGGAAATCATTCTCTTTCTTTCAGCTTACACAGAAAACTTGGGAGTAACCGTATAATTCTTTCCCCACTAACATTCTTTAAAATCGAAGCCTTCTGGCTGCCCCCATCTCACTGCTGTGCAGTCTCTAGCTGTGCCTCTGTCTTTAATCAAGCACTGTTCCAGGAGGCCCACAAGGAGGCATCTCCATCCCTCCAGAAATGAGCACCCAGCCTCTCCGGGACAGAGCCTCTCTAATCTCTTGTGAGCAGAGCTCATATGCAGATCTTGGACAGGATGCTGCTTCAGAGTTTTTAAGCATCTGGACTCAAGTTTCAAATTACTTATAAATATCTTCAAGTGTTCTCAGGACTTCTCTCTTCCCAATAATGACATCTTACTCTATGACTCAGAGACAACTAAATATCCCTAAGTAAATATAAAAAGATGTGCTGATTCTGAATAAAACTGTGACGGTGATTGTTAAAGGGTTGAAACTTTGATGTGGACCTCAACTCCTGTTGGAGATTTACTGTTACACCTTTTTTTGGTTTGTACAAGATTTTTCTAAAAGCTATGGGGTTTGTTTCTTAGCCGTTTTGTTTGACCAAATAAAAATCACTGGGGCTGGTAATATGGCTCAGTCGGTAGAAGCTCTTGGCACACAGGCCTGGTGACCTGAGTTCAGTCCCAGAGATCTGCGGTGGAAGAAGAGACCTGACTCCAGGGAGTTATTTTCTGATCTTCACATGCACAGATCTCCTGTCTGTTAAAAACCCAGGCGCACTCCTGTAATCGCAAGACTCTGAGGGGAAGACTGGTGGACCCATGGCGCTCACTAGCCAGCCTGGCCAATGACAGACTGCCTCAAAACACAAGCTTTTGAGGAATGATACTCCAGGTAGTTCTCTGGCTCATACAAATATGCTCATCCCTGTATTCACACATCATAGAAGAAAAAAAAAAAGAATAACTTCAGCATCTCAAAGGAAGCTATCGGTAAGGGAAAGAAAACAGGATCAATACTTGTACATTTTACATTTATAAGTCAATTCAAAGTATTATTTGGATAAATAGCTTGCTAGCTCAACTAAAGAGAAAAGATTACATGGAGCAAAGCTATTTTTAATTATTATTATTTATGTGATATGAAAGTTGTCAGGTATGTTTTATATTTTTATGAAATGTAAAATGATAATATTTAAAACCCACTAAGTAAAGAATATCTGAGTTACTGCGCTATATTTTATAGAACATGAAGTATAACCAACCCTCTAACAATATTCTTCCAGGAAACAATTAATTGGAATATTTCAAACTTTTTCAAAATTAAAATTAGGAATACAAAAATGTAATCTTAGAGTATGTCTGACTCTCCTGAATTTAATATCAACTTTATGGTGATGTCACCAGTCTCTGGTGTTTTAATCCAAATCTCATATCACTAAAATATGGACATAAATATTTTCAACAATTTTAGGAAAATAATTCTGTATCAAATATATTCTCAATCTAGTAGAAACTCCAATAAATGTAAAAGATTCATGAAAAATATGTTTTAATTACACAACCACCCCTAAGCAGTCTCCTTGAAGGGGATTTCTCTACTGTTGACACCAGAAAAATGACATTGTGTCACCTGGACACTTTTGCCTTGTGGAAAAGACAGTCATACCCATGAGGTGCTAGGAATGAAGATATGAACATGTCCATTAGTACTGCTTCTGGGTTCTTCACAACCTTTTCCCCCTCCCAGAAAGTGCTTCCAGATCCACTTTCATTTCTTTACTAGGTAGAAGATATTCTTTTTCTTGCAACCATGTTTAACTTACAAATAAAATATACTGTTATCATTTCTGGTTATTTTAGATATGGCAATCGTTTTATGTTACATATTTTATGTGAATTCATATCCCAAACATGTCCCATATGGAAACTAAAACTCAAGCCTTTTTTTGGAAATTACGTTTTCTGAGAAAAGCATCCTTGAATCTTTCTAATTAATAATCAAGACACAAGCACTAACATGCATCATTTTTCCAGCTACTGGGAGAAAATCTACTCAAACAACATTATTACCGAAAACTAGAAATATAGAAGAAATATAAATAATGTCTTTAATCGGGTTTTTACTTCATGTGAGTGCCTGTAGAGGCTAAAAGAGGGCATATGATTCCCCTTGAGCTGGAATTACAGGTGGATGTCAGTCACCTGATGTGGGTGCTGGGATTTGAACGTGGGTCCCCTAAAAGAGAAGCAAATTCTCTTTTAACCTCTAAACCATCCCTCCTGTGCCCTAAAATATAAATAAGATCAATACATGGCTAACATGATAATTAGGGATTTCTGAGCAAGACCGAAAGAAAATGGAGCCACTAAGAGATGAGCAAGCGCAGACAATGTGTTTGCTTCCTGAGTACATTTCCATGGCAAATCTGCACTTTCTGGGAAAAAGGGCAAAAACCAATAGCCAGTATCTACACAAAGTGCACAGCCAGATACCAAGGCCCCTCCACAATCACCTGAGACTGGGATGATGAGAGATATTCAGGACAAGGATAGAATGAAAGGCAGCCATCCCTCCAGCAGATCAACCCCCACGGAGCCAACCTGAAGTCCCTGCACATCTGCTTGCTCTGAAGGGGTTATTACCATCCGCTCCCAGAAATTATCGGTTTAAATAACATCTTAAGTGCAGTGATCAGTATCCAAAATGACTGGTTGTGGGGCAGGGTAGGGCAGCAGATCTGTGAAGAGTGCCAGTATTTGAGTATGGACAAGACATGCATCACATAAGGGACACAGTTCTGACTCCCAAAGTGGCATCACTCAAGGAGGAAGCTAAGACATGTCAGTTCCTGGAGTGCAGACTGCGTTAGTGGGCCTTCCCCTTCACTGTTTCTAATAAGCCACATGATTTTCCACAGGAACAGAGAACAGGATCATTAAACCTTTAAGCATCATGAGGATTAAGTGAATGGTGGAAGCGATATGTACTATGGCAGAAAGTCTTTCTCTTAATAAAAGCTTTAAAAATGATACAGTGAATCTTTGTTATTTATAGCTGCCTTTTAGCCCCATACTGCTCTGGGAAAAGAGGATACCACGGAACGCAGAGCCGTTTGGGCTCTTCTCAAGGATCACGTGAACGGCAATGGGAGGCAGGCTTTGCAAAGCCGGGCAGGAGGGCTCTCCAAGACACCTAAAAGAGGATGTGGCAGCTTTGTCATAGAAGACTGTCATAGGCAGGAGACAAAACCCACTACATGGGCACAAAGAGGAACAGGGTCTCATGGCTCAGCTATGGAAGGCACCTAAGTAGGGCACCTGGCTCACTGGAGTGAGTGGGCAGAACTTCCGATTAGGTCATGTAGGTGCCTCTTAGTTCACCAGATTCCAAAACCGCACCTAAGACTGAGCTTTACCTTTTGGCCTTACACTATGGCAGTTCATCACAGAGCTGCTAGGTCAATGGCAGCTTTCCTTCACAGAGATCCAGATGTCTACTATAAACTTGCGATCATTTTCTTTCAGTCAACAGCAGATGAGAGAGGAAGGCAGCAGAGGTAGAACATCACCCGTTACGCTTATTTTCCTCCCACTGGACAACAGTTTGGGAAAGGTAGGCAATTAAATTCAAAGTCAATCTTGATTGCAAGCATCTGTGCCTTGTTCCTGGACTACCTAACCAACCGATCCAGCCAGCATCATCTCACTGTCTTGCTATATTTTCAAGTAAATTATGAGAGCCTCCCAGCACTGTAAGAAATTGAAGTTTATCCAGAGGTAGATATGAAAGCAATGGAGAAAAAAAAAGGAATTACACTTGCAATATAAAACAATGCCTTTCATTTTTAGTACTTTAATTAACACATAACTATACATACTTATAGGTTATAGCATAAATGTATACATAATATAATAAATTTTCATAGAAAATTGAAACCTTAGACCCTTCAGAATTCAATTTCACTGAGATATAATAGATAAACATGAAGTAGTAGAACTAAAATAGTTTTTTTTTTCAGAAATTGTAAATTTTATATGAAAAGAGATGGACTAAGTAAAAGCTCGGATCAATATTTAACTCAACTAGCCTTCTAAACTACAAACATCAATAGAGTCCTTTTCTGTTTCAGGTACTTTAATCACATAGCTTTCAATGTCTTCACAGAAAATGATTGGCTCTTTCCCCTCTGATTTACAGGAAAACAGAACACAAAGCTTTGTCAACAAAATGAACAAAATGTCCCCGTCTCCTCTAATGTCCACACAGTAGAAGCTGAGAGCTTGGCAACCACTATATATTCTGTGTATATTTTTCTCCTACTGTTAAGTTATAGTTTACCGTGAGTCTGGCATGTTTACTAAAAATTTTTTGTCTCCATTGCACTTCTTATTTTAATTACATAAGTTAAACAAGTTTTCAATATCTAAAGAAGTATGAGTTGGAAAAAATGTTCTTATTCAAAGAGCTATCAAGATGGCTTTTTACCAATAGGTTACCACCAAACCTATTGATCTCAGCTCAATCCCTGCAACTCACACTGTAGACAGAGAGAACCAAATTCCTCAGGTTGTCCTCTAACCTCCACAGAGATGTCACGGCATGCATGTACTCATGCACATGTCAAAATACACAGATTAACAAAATGTTTTTTTAAGTTGATTCATGAAAATAATATAAATGTTTTGTAAGTGCCCACTATATTTAGTCCCTTATGCTATTGAAATCTGGGAAAGCATGAAGCAAATGTAGCATACCGATGCAGACCCATTAGAAACATCTAGAAATTCTACAGTAAAATTATTTTCCAAATATCTTAACACATCTACTGCATTTAATAGATATCAAACCAGAAAAGAAGCAAGGTAAGGCCCAGGTGTCATTGTCTAAAAGGAAGACAATGCCACACCTTAAACAGTAGAAAACGCTCAAACGTCAGGTGTTTTCACAAAGATCCTGATCTCAATCATCACTGCAAGATGATCCAGTGATGTGTGTTAGATTAAACAAAATGCTACGTTTTGTTTTCAGACAAGGTTGGTCTGGAGCTAACTATATACCCAAAGATGATCTTAAATTCGTAATCCTCTTGCCTCTGCCCCCTGAGTACTGACCCTGCAAGGGTGCACACTCATGCCTAATTTAGTATTGCTGGGTTTCTGCATGCTAAGTAAGCATTTTACACACTGAACTGCATCTCTGGGCCTTAGACAGAATATTTAAATGTATCATTTTTATCATTTTCCTTTCTAAGCATCCTTTTTACTAACTCAACATCACGGTTTTGATTCCATTATAAAAGCAGGGCTTCTTCATTCAATTAGCTCTTTTTTGTCTCAACTTGAGCCCTTTGTTGAATGTATTTTCTACACTACTTCAATGTCTGTTTACCATTAATGGGGATGTCCAGTTAGCAGAACCAAGTAAATGGGATGCTTTGTATATGTGGTAGGAACTCAGCAAATAGAAACCTATAACCATTATTTTTTTAGAGGAAAACATGATATAAAATGTAAAAGGGGGAAGGCCAAAACCCCACAGTGAATGGACCAGGACCACAATAGAATCATAGCCCAAAATATTTTGTAAGAGACAGCTGGTGGCTAGCCATCACCTTTCTTCCAGTAGTCAACAGCTGTAAATTACTGGCTAAAGAGGAAACCTGACATAACCTGTCCTGTAGCATGGTGGACTTAGTCTTACAGAAAGGCCAACATAAACGGGAAAACAGACCAATCAGCCCTAATGGAGCATAGCTCCTAAGACACACAGGACTTATGTGACTTTAGAATCAGAGGTTTAGAGCCAGCCTCAATCACAATAAAGGGTTACATCACAAAGCTTTGTTTGGAGTGAAGAAACAAAGAACAATTGCCATTTGACAATCACATAGGCATAATTCCAAGTGAAAGGTTCTGGAACAAGTTCTTTTTACAAACAGTGACAAAGAATCAGGCAGTAGAAGTTCTTTTCATTCCTATAATTGATCCCTAAATTCAGGTTTTAGTAAAGGTCCTTCATATGGTCCCTTCATATAGACTTTACATGCACACCTATGAGATATCGTGAAGAATGGTTGTTAAAATAATGTTTTCTTCCTCATAACCCTAGAAATAAAATGCCACCTTCCTCTACACCACAGCATAAGGACAAAATGGCTCGAACCACAAATATAGTGGAAATCAAAACGCAGCATGAGAAACCACTCTATTTATGTACTGGTCTGTATTGTCAGCTTTAGGGGGCAGGGATGTTCACTGCTTAATCCACGAAGAGCTGACATTAGAGGTGGAAGGGTGCTTTTAGATAAATCAGAGTGGATGGTTCCTTCTGGAACCTTCTGGAAAGGCAACTCTGACCTTTCCACGTAAAGACACTGGTTTTTGGTTACAAATTATACAACTTCAAGGAAAGGTTCTGCTAAAGTAAAACAAAAAAATCTGAAAACTAGCAAATAAACTCCAAAGCTTGACTATCATGTGTGTTCTTTGAAATTAATGGAGGTTGGTAGCCCTCTACTGGATGGAAGATAGTACAATTCAGTTGCTCTAAAATCACTTGAGATATTGTATCTTAAGGTTTAAAGGAATCCTTTTATTCTTGCTACATATATATTCTGTTCTAGTGAGTATTTTGTTCTCCATTCTACAGAAAATAGGTAATGTATTTTCCAACAAGTCATACAATGTGACATTAAGCTATAAAACTCTAATACAAAATATAGATTAATTACCATAAATTTCCAGATAAAATGGAACTTGAAGCACAGTGGAGCAAAGCCATGTAGGTACATGTAGTTACAGGATCTTGGGTATGATATATCTACTTAAGATGTTGTTGACCTCATTATAGGTTACATCAAAATATTTACAACTAATTTTTAAAAGAGCTTTGTTGATGCAACCTCAGACTATACACTAATCTGCATAACATCAGGCTACAAGCGTATACCCAAGTGTCGAAAATACATTATGTGATCAGACTTTTTGGATTAAAAATGTTCAAACATCACGAGAGAGTTAACTTAAAATAGTCAACCCCTAATTTGCATGCACGGACACAATTTCTGAAGATATAAAGTCCTCGGAAATGGTCTCCATGAAGAAATTGTCTCACACATTGAGTCTTGGTGCTTATCTCAGATCCAGTGGGAAAATTAATATCCTGACATAGTCTCCAATGACATAGATTAACTTGGGGTGAAGATTATTCTACAAACGTAACTGTCTCAAAAACTTCGCTTCTTAATGATTTCAGCTCTTACTTTAGACCTCGTTCCTCTTTTTACAGTAGCATTTGTCACTGTAGCACCCCGAACCAATCAATACGGCTCACCTGGTTTAGTCCTTCAGCTATCCAATTCCCACAGCAAAGCCCATTTGATACTCATTTAGGAATTCTGCTAAGTGATTACAGAATTGTTTTCGCAGTTTCCAAAATGCATGACCAACTCAACTGGGTTATACTCTCTGGTCAAGACTTAATTCATACCTGAAGTTAGTAACACCCCAGCACTCCCCCACTTGATAAGATTGATCTGTGATCAACTACCAGTAATTCTACTGAATACAAAGACACCTCTCCGTGGGATTTCTACATTTTGCCTGCCAGCTGGGAAAACCTCACCCTGTAAGGTTAGAGCTTCTCTTCCTGATTGGGTTAGCATCTCTGTCTTGGAACCCTTTCTCCCCAACCACTGAGTTCACCAGCTCTAGCTAGCTCCATCTCTGCTGTTCACTGTAAATAGATCTGCCCAAAGGAGTCCCAGTGTTGGCATAATGATGCTCCTTACCCTCATCCATCACCCATCACAAGTCACAGATGACTTTCTCTGTTTGTTTCTCTTTGCGTTCTCTTATGGTTTATATTCAAACTTAGATCTTTACAATTTTACCATCCTTCCTCTTCATCAAAGTAACTTAAGATCTCTATAGGAAAATGTGCTTTTCAGGGTTTTTTTTTTGTAATTAGAAGCAGGACAGCTGTATTTATTACTCTAATTTCTGAGCCCAGGAACCTCATATGTCCATCAAAATCAAAATCGCAACACACACACACACACACAGGCACACACACACACACACACACAGTGAGAGAAAGAGAGAAAAAGAGAGAGAGAAAGATACAAACACAGCATGTTTTTTTAAAAAAGACTATGTGTAGCATTTAATATATAGAATGTGAGCATTAAGGATTATGTTCTCTATAGTTTGTCTCTTAAATGTCCTCATAAGCACATCTGTTGAACACCCAATCCCCAGCTTGTTCGACAACTTGTGCTATGGAGAGATGCTGTAGTATTGGAAAGGTGAGCCAAGAGAGGAAAATGCCCTTGAAGGAGCTATCAGAATGGCACTTCACTCCTCTGTTTCTTGTGCTTCCCAGCGACAAAGCGAGCAGCTTGATTCTGTCACATGAGATCGTGATGTGCTTCCTCCTGCATTGGCCTAAAGCAACAGAACCAGCTGTGTGTAGACTGAAACCTCCAGAGTCATGAGCCCAGACAAAGCTTCCCTCTTCATAACTTAACTCAGGATTGGCAGAAACATGGCTAGCATGTCCTCTCGTTTTTTACTGAAACCAGGGTCATGCTGGTGTATGATAAACTAAAAGGTTATCAGCTAAACTGCCAGGGGGTTAACTAGCACATAGCCAATACCAAGTTTCTGGAATTTCTTTGTACTTTAAATCATACTGCCTAACAGAATAAGAAAAAGGAGAACAAAAGTTATAATTGATATATTTTTAGTTTATTAAAAATCCAAATATCGATCTTTTATTGTAATATAAATCTCCGTTTAAGCATTCAGTTCTTATATCTCAATAGACATTTAGAGATGTGCTCATGCTTCACAATGAAGAATGACTAATGAAAATGTCTAATATGGACAGCTGTCAACTTGAGACAGCTGACTTTTAAAACACTGACAGTAAAAGCCTCTTCTTTAAATGTTGATGCATCATCAAGGCACAAGCGAGGTTCAGTAATGCATTTTCAGAGTACCACCTCCCTCAAAGGGTCTAAAGCCATATTTTAACTCGATTTTGCTTAGTGACTAAGCAGGATGCTGAATTATTTTAATTTAAAATAAATTCATAGTGACATATCCTGGGGTGTTTTTTTGACTACTTTGAAAAATGACCATTAAAACATCACTAACATTCATTTCTCTTATTTCCAAATACATTTTCCACTTGAAAGAAATCTGTAGTCTTGGGTGGTACAATTGTTAGAACAGTTGATGGTTTTATGTTGAGAAGCCTCTCAGTTTCTGGACATCAAAACCTGTGTTTGTTAGCATCTCGTGCCAGAGCTCTCCTTGCATGACTGTTAGTTATTACAACATAAAATAAATAAATAAGGATGGAGTTCTCAAGCATCTTGAATTAAGCCAATATGTAATATTTGCATTCCATATGAATGCTCTGTATTGTAACAAATGCTCTACTCTGGGACTAAACCACTTCACTTCAGGTGCAGAAAAAAAAAAAAAAAACAAGGAGTGCTGTCTATGGGAACTTGATGCAATGGGTGACATAAAGCATATATATTTATTGTGGGGGCTTGGGATATAGTTCAGTGGTAGTCCTCATTATACCATGCTCAGCACATAATATATATGCTCAGCATATAATAGCAACAGTAGCAGAATCAATAATACATGTATGTTCTGCACCACACCATGAAAACTCCTGGCCAGCTAGGGCTGCAGAGCTAGCTGTCTCAAAACAAAAACCAACACGAGAGAATCCCACCTGTAATCCCAGAACAAAGAGCTCTGGAGATCCAGTCTGGTCTGAGCTACAAAGTGAAGATCCAGTTTTCAAAACACAAATTGTAAATAGATAGATGATAATAGATGATAGATAGATGATAGATAATTTTCCTAAGTAGGCAAAAGTATATATATACATACATACATATATATATTTTGTATATATATACAAAGGTATATATATGTATTTATATATACATAAATACAATAAAGGCAAAAGCAATTGTATGGACTCAACAAAATTCATCTCAACACATGCTTTGGCAACTTTTTTCTTCCTCCTATTTTCTACCCCTAGTCTTCTCCCTTTCCTACAAAATGCTTTCATCTTGGTTCAAAGGAGAACTACTACACAGACAGCAAAACCAAACCAAAAGTCTAAAGGAGAAGAAGGGAGTAGAGAAGGCCATGAAATCCTGGGACAAGGCAAACAAAGGAGAAAAGGAGAGAATGCCCTATAAAGGTGGACCAAAAGACAGAAATACCTTGTCAAGCAACCAGCTACCAGATATAATGGAGATTTGTCAGCCCTTGTAGTACGTGACCTCAAAACCACTTCCCAGCTGGACAGTCTGCCTCTCATGAAACTCCACTTAACTCTGATACTCAAAATAGCCAATGCTCTTAATTTATCTTTTTTAACATGCTTAAATCCTTCTCTTTCATCAGAACTCGAATGTGCAGCATTGTCCTGGTGAGGCTGGAGAGACAAGGAAAATGAAAGGGACACGGGAAGGGAGAAAAACCCTTCACCATGGCTCAAGTCAGAAACTTCAACACAGCTATTAAAACTGAAATTGCTATGGAAACCCTGCTTATCCTAAAGACGTGTCAAGCAAGGACATTCTTTGGACTACAGCCATTGTGACTTTAAGTGTAATACTTCTGGCTTTCCTCTCACTCCCAAAGCTAAACAATATACCTCATAATAATACCTTATGTCATTTACAGGGGGAAATTCTTTAAGAGACTTAAGGAAACTTAAATTTTAAGCTCTAATTAATTTTAAATCAATTTCTTTATGTTAAAATGTGTTGTGCATTTCTACCTTGTGAATAATATAGTATTAGGAACATACAGAGTCATATACACAACCATGACAAGATAGCTAAGCAAGATTTGGTCAAGAACCCCACCATGACTTGAGGGTGTGCAGTATCTTTCTTTTTTTTAAAATATTTATTTATTTATTATGTATATAATATTCTATCTGTGTGTATGCCTGCAGGCCAGAAGAGGGCACCAGACCTCATTACAGATGGTTGTGAGCCACCATGTGGTTGCTGGGAATTGAACTCAGGACCTTTGGAAGAGCAGGCAATGCTCTTAACCTCTGAGCCATCTCTCCAGCTCCCCAGTATCTTTCTTATACATCTGTCTAAACTTACTAACTTTGCCTCACTGATGGAAAACTCTCTTCCGCAGCCTAGTGAAGGATCTGGCTTTGCCTAAGTGGAGGACACTACATGAGGGGACTAAGAAGGCTGCTGGTGACTAGACTGTGTCAACTGAGACGTTCTCTTCTCCCTCTGTACATTCTTTCTATTCTTTCCAGCTGTAACATCCATTTCCACAACTTTACATCTCCTATCTGTGCCAAATACATAGTTCCTATTTCTGACTCTCATTTCTCTTCAACTACCAACTCCACATGCTCATTTGGCCAACCTTAGGAACCTGTGGATCTTTCTCCAAACGGCATTTCTCCTCCAGACTTCAAATTTCAGTAATGAGAACCAGGAAAAAACCTGAGAATTAGCCACATTACTTCATTCCCTGAATCTTGTAAATTTTGCTACTAAACTGTCTTCTTGCTATCCTTTCTCTTCATACCTTCAGACTCTATACATTCCTGCTTCTCACTTGGTCTTTAACAAGAGCTTCCTGTCAGTTCCCCCTCTCACACTTTACCATTCCTCCACCCTCCTCACTGCAAAGATAAATAAATGGCTAAATTAAAAACCTGTTTCTGCTTAGCAGAGGCCAAAGCAAATCCAATGAGTTTCCACTATGCTGAGAAACAATTCTAAATTGTTCACTATCTGGTCTCTCTCTGCCACCATCTCCTGGTCATGTATCCACCACACTAAACTCCTCCACTTCAGGACTTGCCTGCATGCTTAGACTGTCGTCACAGATGGACGGATGCGTGAACATATGGCTTGATCACTAAGAACACTAGAAGAATGTTGATGACTGAAAATGTTGACCTTGTATGTATCTTGGAAGACCAGTCAACACCACTAATGTAGAGTTTTCGACTTTTCTTGACAAATACAGAATTACACATCCTCTAAATGCTTTTTCAACTCACCAAATATTGTCTAAATGATTATTATAGAATGGCTTTACTTCCCTAAGTTTCCAATGTTGTCTTGAATATAAATGGTAGGAGGAGGAGTCTTGATTTGCTCCCAATTATAGGAGAAAGCCATTTGTTTTGCACCATTTTGAATAATGTTAACTAGAGGAATTTTTTTTTTGTAGACAATATTTGGTGAGTTGAAAAAGCTCCCCTGTATCCTTAATCTTCTGTAATTGCATTTTAAATCAATAGTAGGGGTATGTATTGGAAGCTGAGGGTATAGTTAGTAATAGAATACTTTCCCTGCCATGCCTTAGACCCCCAAGTTCAATTCCCAGTACCACTACTATTTTTTTTAAAAAAAAGATAAATTTTGTTATTTAGGTTTTTTTGTACAAATGCATAAAAGCAGTGTTTCCTTCAACCTATTCATTTATATCATAACACCCTACTTTCAAATGTTGAACTAGAATAAATTGATTTTGATAGTGGTGCAAAACCCTCTTTTCATACAACATTGTATTCCACGTGTTAATTTTTGCTAAATATTTTTGTATCCATTTCAACAAGAACTGTTGTCTTTGGTTTTCCTTCTCCCTCAAGTATCTGGTTTACTTTTAATTTTTTTTATTTGACATGTTTATTCACTATGTGATATAAACAAGTGGTATCATTTTTTCTTTAAGTGTTTGATACATCTGGGCCCATGCTTTCTTTATTAGGAGATTAATTACTGGTTCAATGTCTTTCATAAGCATGAGCTTACTGATTAACTGTTTCTCTTCCTATGGATCTTTGTAGGTTGTGGTTACTAAAAACTGGTGCATTTCATCCATGTTGATTGCAATATTTATGGTCCTTCTAATGCCCATGAGATCAGTGTTAATGGTTCCTTTCCCATTTCCGACATTAGCAATTAGCATTTTCTCTTCTTGGTTATTCTAGCTAGAGTCATGCCATTTTTATTAATCTTTGCAAAGAGCCAGTTTTTTGTTTCACTGATGATTCTTCTCTGTTTCAGTTTTCTCAAATACATTGATATCTGTTCTCATTTGTCTATCTTCTCTTTTTTTTTGCTTAAATTTTATACTGATCCCCTTCCTCTGGTTTTCTAAGATAGAAATCCTTTGGGTATTGGATTTTGGATCGTCTTTTCTAAAAATACGCTCATTGATGTAAAATTTCCTTTTTAGGGAACGATAGGAAGGAAATATAAATTCTGAAACAGCCTGCCAAGCATCCTATGAGTAACATTTATTGACTAACAAGTTATATCAAGCTTCAGTCATCATTTTGTTCAAATCGTAGCTGTATGTATTTATATGGATATTCTGTAGAAAAGCATCAATAGATATTTTCCCTTTAAACAATCACCCCGATTTCAAAGCTAGCTTCATAGAAAGTCAGATCATCAGTGGTGCTCAAATATCTGCATATGTGTCTCTTCGTTTTCTCTTCACTATATATAAAATATCAGTCAGAGCTAAATACGGTACGGTGCTCCTATGATCCCAGCACTTGGGGATCACCTGCAGAAGAGTCTCCGGCTCAAAGCCAAAATAGACTATATTTAAGTTTCTATTTCAAAAATAAATAAGTATCTAAATAATAAGCAAACATTCCCACCAATAGAGTTAACTCTCATTAAAACACAGGAGGCTTTTCAACTACATAGTGCAGTAAATAAGCTTATATGGAAATTAGTACGAACCATGAGCTACCACCAATTAGGCCCATATTAGTTCCCTTTTGTTTAGGAAAATAGTTAAACTTCATTATAATAATAAACCCCACACATCGTGCACAGTTTACATATAATCATTCAAAGCAGCCATATGGACCATGCACAAGGACTCTAGGACTCAACCGGAAAAGCAAGAATTAAATTGCCAAATGTCCTGACAAGGACCATAACCAATCTCTGGGAGTTCTACTAACTTAGCTCCAGCAGAGAAAGTTCTGTTAGAAATAAACATAAGCTCATACCTTCTACATGCAGAATTTAGGAGAATACTTATAATCAAAACACATGGTCTGGAAAAATTATTACAAGAGCCACAGTATAGACTATACCACCCCAATAGAAAAACTGAAAGGCTTACTTTGAGAAAAGTCCAATGAGATAAAAATGGTGAATGAGAATCTTTAACTAGAAAGTGTAATTCAAGGAGTAATAATGCTTGCATAGGAAAGGCCAAAGGGCCATTCATCGAGGTTTTGGAAACAATACTGGTTTAGCCCACATCACAATCTATTGTATCAAGAAACAAAACTAAATGAGGAGATAGACAGTACATTTAATTTGAGTGGCCTGGTGTCCTGGTTTTCCAGAAACTCACAAGCCCCATAGCAAGGGTGGCTTATCTCCTAAGAAGTGCTCACTGTGCTTCAAAAAATCACAACACGACAACAATTGCACATGGGTGACTAAAGATTGTGATTCCCAATCTCGTGAGAAGACAAATACCACATAATTATGGGACAACCAGGAAAATAATTTTTAAAGGGTTACTTGTAAATTTGGGGAATGTCCTTAAAGATATACAGGAATACCACCCTTTACTCCCCCACCCCGACTCTGCTGGCGGGATGGTTAGAGCTTCAGCTGTCAGTGCAAGCCCTGATGTGGAAGTCTATGGTGATGATGCAGAGAAACAAGACAGGAGAACCTTTGGTTTTTGTCCCCTATGGATGCTTAACAATCCCAAACTTTCTCTGTCTACATTTGCTTCATATAAGAGAGAATATGGTTGTCTTGGGGGTTCATTAATTCAAGTAACCAGTCAATGATCCATTAAATCACAACTGATGAAGACACTAAAAGCTTTTGGGGAATTGAAGGACCAATGCTGTTGTTTCGTTTTGCTTACTCATGTTTAGAACTGAACCCAGGATCTCTCACACGCCTGGCCTGTGTTACTACTACTGACTCATATTCAGCCCTTGTGAATCCCTTCTGTGAAGACCACATTCACATAGATGAAGAAGCAAGTCATGAGAAGCATGTCATCACACTCTTCATATTACAGAAAATACTGGCTGTCATAATGAGCATTTAAATCCTCTCACAGGCCAGAGGACCTCATAGTTGATGAACTTTTATAGGATCCAGATGAACCCTGTAAGGTACACAGATAGGCCACTTTCTCAACCTGTCAGCATAGTACCATGGGGAAGGTGCGTCCCAGTCAGATATGCCATAGGTGCTGGAATCACAGTTGCTCCTGGTAGTAGAGCAGTGGGCAGTGGGAGAAAATGAAAGAGTCTTCAGTCACTGTATAGAGCTGGTGAGATGCCTCTCCAGACTTATCCATGGACACATACGAGACTGACCCGAAGAGCTCCCTATAAGACCAGGATGCTGAATGGAGACTTTCCCAAAGCAGGCTTGTCTGGGGAAGGAAATCATGCCACGATTAAATTAATTTTCTTTATATTTATTATAAATAAGGTCCAAGAAACATAGGACTTCTGCATGCTTTGAATAATCTGAGTTCACAAAAACATATATTGAGTATTGCTCACTAACATGATGGTGTTGGAGAGTGTTGGACCTTCAGGAGGGAATGGGGTCATAAGTGGGGTTAACACCCTTCTCTCAAGAGCAGGTGTTTGATGTCAAGGAACTGTATTAGTGAGTTAAAGTGAGTTAGATCTCCTCACTGGCCCTCTGGTTTCACTCTTCATAGTGATCTCATCTACATGTTAATCCTTATCTACCACTACTGGTGGAGCACACAGACTCCACCAGGGACCAGCAGATCCTGCACTATGTTTGTAACCTTCCAGAATAGTAAACTAATAGAACTTCTTCTCTCTCTGATTTATCTGCCCTTGAGTACTATCTTCATCTTCCATTGCCTAAATCACAGTATTCTAAGCCAATGTGGAAACCTTGAGAACGTGAATAGAACTATGCATAGACAGTGAGATGCATAACACGCATAGTTAGACAAAAAACTGAGACAAAGAGCAAAGGTTATGTAGTTATTGGCACAGGATGGAAGACAAAGGAAAATGCAGATGAGGAGGGACCGGCTATTTAAGAAAAAAAAAGTAGGCAGAAAGGTTTAAGAATAATTTAGTATTCAAAATGTGAAGTCTATATCAAAAACAGTCTTAACCAATGCAAGTATTTGAAGTCTTCCTGTTTGTGTGGAGGAGAATTTGATTCTCTACTGGTGAGCATCTTGATAAGTATAATAACTAAAAGCACATGTCTGCTTCATTCTAAACTCCTTTCCTGGTCCTCATCCTGTTGATGAGTTCTCTTCCTTTACAGAGGACATCAGTAGAATAATAGGAGGACTTGTGAACGGGTCTGCTAAAACATAACAAGTCAAAATCTGGGCACTTGCTGTCTATCTGTCTGAGGCTAATCAAGGCGATCCTCACTATTAGAACAGCTTTACATTAAAAACCAATCAAATTGAAAATGCCATTTTTAAGTACTTTCTCCAACTTTATGTATAATTCTTCAATACAATTTCCATTTGTATAACTTCAGAGTTATTGGAATATTTAGTCAAAGTTTTAAGAAAAAAGGTACAAATAAGAAAAGTTAATAAAAATAAATATTTTGGAATACAAATGCTGCAGAAAGGAGAAAAGAGAAAACAATCCACCTTCATAGAAAATGGAATAAGTGCATATAAATCATTGAAACGGAAAGTTTAAAATCCAATGTAAATCTCCACAGCTTCAGAATGGCCATTCTAAATATACAGAGCTCACTGAAATGCATAGGCATTGAGTCTGGCTAATCTCACTGCACAGTGTTTGGGGGTTTTTTTATTTGAAAGTTCTTTGCCATTGAATTATAAATTAGAAAATAAAAACCAATATAGATCTGTGTGTTTTCTGCAAGAAAAACTCCTGAGTAATATATGCATTTAAGCCTGCTAAGATTCAGAATGTGTCTGCCATATAGGGCAATGTCAAGATAAGGGAGACAAATCCCATTTCCCCTTATGGAGATCTAACTGTCCATTCCATCAGCCTCCACCAAGTGCGGCATGTGATTTTGATTTTCCACTGTAGCTTTGGACGCAGCAAAGATGCCGTTCTTCAAAGCTGCCACTGGAGGGCACTCATGCTGCAGTATGTATCCCAGCCACACCCTAAATTTTTAAACAAAACAAAACCTACTCCAAATTACAGCAACAAAAACAATACGTTTTGAATAAACACAAATAAATGTACACAAATCTACACACATGTCTTAAAATTTAGCCTAACGATAAAGTTTGGCTGAGAAAAGATGGAATCTAATTCCAACCTATCAATTAAACACATCTATCCATCCCAAAGTAACTACGTGTAGTCTTTATCTTAATCACGGTGGTGGATTTACAGTATGTGTGTGTATATATATATATACATATATATACATATATACATATATATACATATATATATTACATATAATACACGGAATATTTATGTCATATCTATCTTATAAAACATGCAAATATAAAACATAAGTGGAATCCACTGTCTTTAACTTTACAATAGCTATAAGCTCCTGTTTATAGCAGTAAATTCCTTCTGGTCCTCCTAATGCTAGAAATAATTGTTCTGAATCTGTAACCAAAGCTCTCCCTTTAGATCCATGACCACATTGTTCATCCTTATTATGTGGGCATGGTTATCTTGAGACAGTCTCTTTCCTAATGACTTGGAGTCTTTGTTTCAGAGATGTGTTGATAAGAAAGGTCATTATCTATTTATGAAACCAATACTTAAGCAAAATAGCAGTCCCCAATTTTTAAGAAACTGCTCTCCCTTTCTTCTTTCCTTTCTTCCTTTTTTAACATGACAAGCCTCCTCAGTGGGGTGTGATTTTCCAGACAAAAAAGCAGGGGAAAATTCTGCTTAATTTAATTTACATTCCCTTCAACATGCAACTCAATTTAAATATTTATTCAATGTGTTGGCTGCCTGCTCACTAAGAAAATTTATCATCACCAATAAAGAACAAGAAACAAAGCTCATCAACTGGAGAATGGTCCAAGTAGGTTTATTCTTCTTTAAAGCATCCTAACACATGTTAAGTCCAAGATAACTCGGAATTGAGAGCAGGTTTTCAAGCAAAGGAGGATTATCAAGTTCTCGGTTATCATAGAGTTGATACTTTGCTACAAGCTCTACTACTAAATAAGAGAAGAATGCAATCTTAGTGGATTTTATTTTTTTTTGTTTTGATTTTTGAGATCAGGTCTTACTAGATCCCAGATTGGCCTCAAATTTACTACATAGCTAAAGATAACCATCAAGTTCTAATCCTCCTGCCTCTACCTCTGTGATGCTGTAATTGCAGGCACATACCATCACACCTATTCTATGTGGTGCTGGGATTACAGGCACACACCATCACACCTATTCTATGTGGTACTGGGATTACAGGCACACATCATCATACCTATTCTATGTGGTGCTGGGATTACAGCACACACCATCACACCTATTCTATGTGGTACTCAGGAAGGAAGCCAGGGCTTCCTGTATGCTGGAAGGACATTGTTCATGGCATTCTACCCCAGTCCCTTGAGTGAAGTTTTAAACAAAGAGCACTAGAGTGAAGTCCCCTTCTCTCACCCTGTCAGCAGTGATTTGGGAGAGTGCCTCTCTACCACGCAGAAAGGTAGTTTTCCAGAGAAGGCAGCAACGGTCTTCTTGAACAATCTTTTGTTCTACTACTTCTTGAGATAGGGCCTCAGTGCATAGGCTAGGCTAATATTGAACTCTACAAATTGCCCAGGGTGGCCTTGAACTCAAAGTGCTTCTTCCTCAGTCTCGTGAATGCGGGGATTACAGATGTGTGCCACCACAGCTGACCTTTATCTAAAGCTTTAAAACGTGTGTTAACCTCGTCACACATGGAACAGATTTTCAAATAGCAATTGCTTCCTGTAGAAAAAATGAACTCGGGAATTGAAACGAGCAATTTGGGCACATGTGTATGGCTAAAGCAGAAAGTTGATAATCTTAACTATTTTCTGGAACTTCTAAAAGTGCCCAGTTTAATGCTGTGTGAAACCTCAAGTATCTGGCCCTGCATCACTGTTCTCACAGGTTCAGATAATGCATGCACAGGGCCTGGCCATTACTCCCCAAGAGACCTATAAAACTGTACTAAGGCAACCTCAGATATCTTATATGTTATACAGCAGCCACAAAAGCTAAAGAAGGTCAGTGACCAGTCCAGGGTCAAAGGAAATGAGAAGAAATGTGGCTGGTTTAATCTGGCTCCAGTGTCTGTTCTATTGGGCTCTTTAAGTCATCTCAGACATCTTGCCTTCTCTTAAGTTTTAAAAAGTCAAATGTATGTATCTGCACAGGAAGTTTGGAGACCAATTTCTTAATCCATTTGTCCTGAAATCTATAGGATAACCATGTACACAGAGAAACCATAGCTAAACTAACCACCTCACACAGTTATTAGCCATGTCCTCAGTATCCCACATACTTTACATTTATTTCATTTAATTCTTACAATAATGTGAGGTAGACAAGATTATTTCTCTTTTTTATACAACTAAATGACAACATCAAATTAATTAGCCCAAAATAAGCATTTAGTCACCAGCAAGGGATGAAGGGAACTGAAACCCATGATGTAGTGAGTAACTTAGTAGAGGTTACACAGCCATTTGGAGGTGGAGTCCAGTCTCCTGCCTAGGCTTCTCTAACTTCTGTGGATATAGGATTAGCGGTGCGTATAAACACAGATTCTGAGCCTGTAGCGCTAGCGTCTGGAGCTTGTCACATCTCAAGGTCCAAACCAGGTGCTCTCAGACTGCGGGTTTGAGAGTAGCTGAATTAATAAAGATTCATGTCACTGTCACCCCCAGGGTGGCCGGAAGCTTCTTCCCAGTGCCGCTGCTCGTACATTCACACACACCCAGGTCTCAGTCGGCATCAGGCTATATGAAATGTTATAATGTGTTTGCTGTTTCACACAGTGAGGCTTGTGTCTTGTGGCCAGATGCCACCCTAAATAAACTCGAATATCCCCACCCTGATTTTCATCCTTCTGCATCCCCACAACCTAAAAATACCTTCGAGTACGCTGACACAATTGAGACAGCCGCAGATGGGAGCAGCCACGACAACACAACGTATGTTTTTGTTTTATAGGGAGATTTTAATTTCCACCTATCATTATATAACCTGTCATTATCATATCTATGATTATAAATTCTAACATCTCACTTCGACTGCCAGAGAGCTCATTTAAGATGGCTGAAAAAAGACAATTTTGGAATTTGGTGGCAGCCGTGATGTGTGTTTTCAGAGTTGGAGGAACAGACCTGGAAACAAGGTCATGGTAAACAAAACCCTGCTTGTTTTTTTTTTTTTTTCAAAGTTACCCCAGGGTCATTGTGTCTCTGTCTTCCAGTGTCTCATCTAAGGACTGCTATATCTATCTCAGGTGTTGGCACAAACACAGGTACTCACTGACATCAGTTACTGTGGACAGAAACAATCTGGGTAATTTTTCTATAACATGGACCCACTCCACTTCTCTGATTTCAAAACAGAAATAGACTCATCTGTGTAGATTTACTTCTTTTATTTTTTTGAGGGTTTTTGGGTTTGGTTGTTTTTATTTGTGTATTTATTTTATTTCTTTCGAGACAGGGTTTCTCTGTAGCTTTGGAGGCTGTCCTAGAACTAGCTCTTACAGACCAGGCTGGTCTCAAGCTCAAAGAGATCCTCCTGCCTCTGCCTCCCGAGTGCTGCAATTAAAGTCGTGCACCACCACCACCCAAAGGTTGCTTTTTTTTATTGTATTTTTTATTGTTTTTTCTTGAGGGTAGCAGTGAAAAATGTATAGCTCGGTAGATTTACTTTTTAATCAGCATTAAATTTTCCAACTCCTATGAAAATGATAATTAGATTTTAGGTAAGTTTAATAATGACCAAGTTGTGGAATACACAATTTAAGAATACAAATCAGGAGGCTCAGCGATTAAGAGTACTTGTTCTTGCAGTTGTATGAAGTTCACTTCCCAACACCCACACACTGGCTCACAAGCACCTGCAATACCAGTCCCAAGGGATCTGGCACCCTCTTCTGGACTCTGCAGGCACCGGGCATCCACACCGCGCATATACATTTATGCAAGCAAAACATTCATATGCATAAGTAGGAGTCAGTTTTTTTAAAAAAAAAAAAAACACATCATATATCAAAACTCCTAAAGATTGTGCCAGCCCAACACTTAATCAAAAGATTTGCCTATGCTTGGTTTAATTTGTCTAAAGTATTGAATTCAGAATTTAAGGTAATTTGGAATACCAATTATTTCCCCCCTTTTTCTAGCTTTACAAGGACATTAAGGGAAGTCAAAGTTTTCAGGTTGGATTGGCCTCGATAGCAATGTGCTGGTAATGATGACTGATAGGAAGGATTTTTTTAAGCAGCAGGTACAATCTGTGCTGGAGTATCACTGCCAAGACCGGCTTCATGATCATCTGCACGCAATCTACAGCACTGTTTACAGAGCTTAAGGAGGCAGAAGGTTCTGAAATTCAATCATTTTTCCCCCACTCATCTACCTGAGAGTCTCCATTCTTACCACTGAGGCAAAATCAACATCCGTAATAGCAGTTCCCAAATTATCTTTAATTATTAAGCATCAGAGTCGTGTTTGGCTCCTTCTAGCCATTATTATTGCACCATTGGCTCAGACTCAAACACCAAACACAGCCAACCAGGTTATGTAAGCATGGGATGGAGGTGATGGTGACCGGGTTGTTAAGTATCCCATCTCCATCGGAATCAGCTTCAAATTGTTATGTTCAAGCCATAAGGCTGGCTTGATGCTGCAGTATTTTTATACAGACACTAGAATTTCAAACATTTTTATAGAAGATCTTCTGATAGTAAATTGGTAAACTCAAATGTAAAATATATTTTGAGAAAACTGGAATGTGTTTTGGTTTGATGTCTAAGTTTTTTTTTAAGCCCCAGGCTTCTTGGTAAAGGATGTAATTTGAGCGAATATGCATATATAACAACTCATTAAACATAACAAACCCCGAAAAGCCAGCTTTCTGTCCTAATGATAGTTACAGGTTTCTCCAGGTAATTGTGCAGAATCTCTTCCATTAAAGCTCTAAAGTCTCACCTACCCCTTCAAACAGGGAGACCTGAGGAGGAGACCCATTTGATTACAATCTTTTAAGATTTTCTAACTCAGTTTAGCATACTGTAATAGTATTTTGATTTTTTTAAAGAAAAGAAAACATTTTTTTATTTTACATACCAATCCCAGTTCCTACTCTCTCCCCTCCTCCCATTATCTCTACCTTTCCCTCCATCTACTCCTCAGAGAGGGTAAGGCACATTGCTTCGGGGAAGGTCCAAGGCCCTCCCTACTATATCTAGGCTGAGCAAGGTATCTATCCAAAGAGAATGGGTTCCAAAAAGCCAGTACAAGCAGTAGGGATAAACCTGATGCCACAGCCAGTGGCCCTGCAGTCTGCCCCAGCCATACAACTGTCACCCACATTCAGAGGGTCTAGTTTGGTCCTATGCTGGTTCCTTCCCTGTTTGGCTGGAGTAGGTGACTTCCCATCAGCTCAAGTAGACTGTTTCAATGGGTGTTCCCATCATGGTATTGACCTCTTTGCTCATATTCTCATTCCTCCCACTCTTCAACTGGACTTTGGGAGCTCAGCCCAGTGCTCTGCTGCAGATCTCTGCCTCTGTTTCCATCAGTTGCTGGATGAAGGCTCTATGGTGACATTTAAGATAGTCATCAATCTGACTACAGGGCAAGACCAGTTTGGGTATCTTCTTCTCTATTGCTTAGCTCTTAGTTGGGGTCATCCTTTTGGATTCCTGGGAATTTCTCTAGTGTCAGGTGACCCATAGTGGCTCACTCAATCAAAATATCTATTTCCTTGCTCTCATCTTTGTCTTTCCTCCATATCAACTATCCCATTTGGTACAGAACTAAACAGAGAATTCTCAACAGAAGAATCTCAAATGGCCAAAAGACACTTAAGGAAATGTTCAACATCATTAGCCATCAGGGAAATGCAGATCAAAACACCTCTGAGATACCATCTTACACCAGTCAGAATGGCTAAAATCAAAACCACCAATGACAGCTTATGCTGAAGGGGAGTAAGGGAAACACTCCTCCATAGTTTGTAGGAATCCAAACAAGGACATTTGTTCAACTATCTTCATAATAGCATTATTTGTAATAGCCAGAACCTAGAAACAACCTAAATCCCCCCCCCAACTGAAGAATGGATAAAGAAAATGTGGTACATTTACACAATGGAGTATTACTCAGTGGTAAAAAAAAAATGACATCTTGAAATTTGCATGCAAATGGATGGAACTAGAAAAAAAACAATATCCGGAGTGAGGGTAACCTAGATCCAGAAATATGAACATCGTATGTACTCACTCATAAGTGGATACTAACTGTAAGGCAAAGTATCTATAGTCCATGGACCTAGAGAAGCTAAGTAACAAGGTGAGCCATAAGAAAAACATATAAATCCACCTGGAAAGGAGAAATAGACAAGATCGCCTGACAAAATTGGGAGCATGGGCGTGGGGGAAGAAGGGAGGGTAGGAGGAGAAGAGGAGGGGTGAAGGAGGGGAGGGAGGAGAACTTGAGGGAATAGGATGGTCGAGATGCAATAGTATTATGGGATGCCAAAAGGAAGGAGATTTTGGAAAGAGAGAATGTTAAAGAGTAATAATATATGATATAAAACGGTTGCTTACCAGATATCTTTATTTTTATAAAAATTATACTCAAGGCTAGAGAAATCTGTAGAAAGAGAAGACTTAAGCTGAAAGTTTTGTTTTTTTTTTTTTGGGGGGGGAGGCTTTTATGAGATAGCAGTGTATCTATAGTAGTCAAAGTCTCTTTCTACTAGATGACTACAGTGACATCTTGTATGAGTGCTCCTGGTTCTAAAACTATTAACGACTCAAAAACGGAGACTCTTCATACAATTCTTACTGTCTGCTTGATTTTACACACAAAAAAACTACCATGTCATAGTGTATTTCAGAAAAACATTATTAGGGCTTTTCTTCCTCTAAAAAAAATAAAAAGAATATGCTTGGTGAACTGAAGGTAACATTCGTATCATTTTCTCATCTAATTTTCAAAATCAATGGGGCTCTCTCTTCAACTAGGATCCTAGCACCTTTGAAATGTAATAACCCCTTAGGTTACAGGTGGCTCCATTGGTAGAGCTTTCGAAGGACTTTCATGATTATTATCTCTTTCCAAAGCATTGTCTTCTTCATAACAGTAAAATTAGGAACCACGCTTTATGGATCAAGAGTCTATGGATTTTTTTTTAATATACAAGATGTTTATTACAGTTTATTTATTTATAACCATATATGGAGGTCAGAGGACAGCTAGCTTGTGGGAGTTGGTTCTCTCATCATGTAGGTCAGGGGTTCAAAGTCAGGTTTAGCAGCAAGTGCCTTCACTCCTTGAGCCATCTCACCTCTTTGAGCGCTGAGGTGTTATTTTCTAGCATTCTTAAGTTTGGACTAACACAAAATGGCACAACATATTAGCCATTAAAATCAGTAGAGAGTCACAACAGATTTCCTAGATCGTGAAATGTTGACAAGTTCTTCCCGTCAAGAAGGATCCATTTTCCACCAGTAGAGTTCGGGATGGGCCTATGACTTCTGCTGGTTAGCAGATTGTGGAATTTCTAGAAACTGCCTCTGAGAATGCTTCCCTGAGCCCCGCATAAAGAAAAGCCGACCTAGCCCACAGGAAAATGAGAAAAGATGAGCCGTTAGGGTTTCAAGCCATGGATGTGTCTGTCGTGCTTTGGGAATCAAATGGAGCAGAGCTCTGGCTCAGAAAGAGCAAAGTCGGTGCTTTGGCAGAGTTAACCTAGTGAAAGGAGAAAGTCACCAAAGCCATGGCCCACCCCCTTCCCTTAACCTTCTTACTCATTTCTAAGGCATGATGCTCATGCCTCTGTGTGCCAGACAGAATCAGCACCAAAGCTACCACTACAGACCAGTGACAGCTTCCTCCACCTCAAGTCATTGGATTTCTGCTTCATTTGTTTTGAAATTATATTTCATGAAATTAAGTTACCAAAATACTCAAGTTTTGTCATGAGAAGCTCATGAAAATGGGACTACAAATAATGAGATGTCGGGCAGCTATGGGTTTGGGTGTGCAGGCGTTCACAGAGCACCGCACAACCCTTTGCTCTTTGTAAGCTGCTACTGCCACTTTAAATTTATGATTGAAGTGTTTGGGTAAATTGCTCAGCCACTAAAAGCACTGGCTGCTCTTTCAGAAGCCCCAGTTCCTTTTCCAGCACCCACTTGGTGCTTCACAATCATCTGTAACTCCAGTTCCAGAGGATCGGATACCCTCCTCTCGACTCTGAAGGCACCAGGCATACATACGGTACACGAGCAAAACACCCAACACTCATAATTTTTAATTAAAAATACGTAGATAAAATTATTCTTTTTTTTTTTTTGGTTTTTCGAGACAGGGTTTCTCTGTGGCTTTGAAGCCTGTCCTGGAACTAGCTCTGTAGACCAGGCTGGTCTCGAACTCAAAAAAAAAAAAAAAAATTATTCTTGAAGAATCTAAGAGAAAGCACCGCTTTCTTCTCATGAACATGTATATTTGAGAATGTTTGTGCAATCAGCCCAGCTCTCCACTGTTACTCCTAAATGAATTGTGAGGGCAGCCAGCCCCTAAGGAAAAGCCTTCAGCGCAGCCAGAACGGCACCTGTAAAAATTCCCAAGGGTGCTTCCCCGGGCTCCTTCAGAGCCCCAGAGCCTCCGGTTCCCATGGCACTGGCTCCCCATTCTAATAAAGGGAGCATCACCTCATAATTCATTAGTGAACAGCACTCCCGAGTCTGCTTTGGGTACCTAACAGAAGACATCCCATGCTCTTCTAGGAAATTTAGAAACACAGAATCATCAAAAGAAGAACCAGTGGAATCAGTATGCAGTCTGTCTTTTGATGGTCAGAGATTAAAGCAACATGTTAGGGATACACGTAAAACCTGGTATTTAGGGCCCCAGAAATGCTCAGCCGATACAGAAACGTGCTCACAACCCAAGCCGGACACCAAAGCTCCAGTCCTAAACACATAGAGGGGAGAATTAACTCCTCCAAGTTGTCCTTAGACCTCAATCCGTGTGATGCTGCACCCACACCCCCTACACACAATCTCTAAATGTAATAAACTTATAAAATATAGGATTTACTCATAATTTATTTTAAAAAGGTTCAGCCATAATGCAAGGCAACAAAGCAAGTTGATTTTAAGCAGTAATAACAGCCATACAAAAATCCATGAAGTCTGCCAAAATGTTCTAAGAGCGTGAAATGGTCACTAAAGTTCTTTATTCTAGAACTCTGGAACCCAGGAATGCAAGAAATCCTAAACACTTCCTAATCATTTTCAAAAAGTAAGTAATTATCAAATGACATTGGTAGAATGTGGAGATTGAGATTTTTATCTCGAAGCCTAAAAATGAAACAGCCATGTAAATTCTGCTTACAAGCACTGAGAAAATACACAAGCCGTTCCCTTGGTTGTTAGTCGTTCTCCCTTCTTGGAGGTGTCACAAACAGGTATAAAATGAAACAATAATTGAGTGTTCTGGAATAGAGTCTTCAACTGGGGAATAAAGCAACTCAGTTGCAAAGGGAGAAAAGGTACATCTAAAAGATTTTTCCCTCCCGTGGAACTTCCCTGTTTGGTTACAATTGATTTCCTACCCTGACTTCCTATATGTTTCCAGCGTCTTCAGATGGGTTCTGTTTGATTTGTTGTTACATAAAACATTTTGACAAACACTGCAAAAGCCAGAACCTCTCACAACTCCTTGACCTTGTCGTGTGCTGCTCTCTGTTGGGAAAGACTTTTCCTCCTCGCTTTTCCTGAGCCCCCACCCCAACCCTTTACACCCTGCTCCAGAGCATTCTCTTAGAGATGCAGTCGCTTACACTGCCCACTGGGCTTCACCTCCTTACAACAGCTCCTATCACAATTAGTTATAACCTATGGCACATTCATCGGGACATGCTCCAATACAAACAACCTCTCCACCACTACCGCTGCCGCCGCCACTGCCGCCACCACCTCATCCTTCTTCTCGTCCTTCTCCTCTTCCCTTCTCTACTTCATCCGTCCCCTCCTCTGCTCTCATTAGATAACCTCTAGCCTCAAAGGTACGGTCCTCCTGCTTCTCCCCTATAAGCGCTGGATTACAGGAATCCACCAACACGCTCAGCTTAATACAAAGTTCTTGACGCTAAGGGCTGCGCCCTGCTTCAGTCACCTCTGTTTCTATACTTAATGGCATTCTTCTGACTTCATCGCAAGCCTTCTTGCTCTCCAGACTCCAGAATTGCTGGCAATTTTACTACTCACTCACAGGCCAGGCAATGCCCTCCGAGGGAACCCTGAGCTTGCCAGTCCTTCACCAAGAAGCCACTCACTATGCCATCACAGAGGTGATTCCCTCCTGTTTTTCAGCCTCTAATCAAATATCACCTACTTGAAGAGGTTCCCTGACTACCCTAGTTCACACAGTCACCCAAGATCTCTTCCTCTGCATTTGCCCTTTATTTTCTACACACACACACACACACACACACACACACACACGTTGATATATGCCAAGTAAATAAAGGCATCTTTGAATATTTTTTAATCCAAGTCCCTCTAGAAATGCATCCGTAAAGCTGTGGGCTTAAGTAGGACTAGATCAAAGCTCCTGGTTTGATGACTTACACATCTTAATTGCCTAGTCTTGACATTTTACTCAATACACTTTAGAAGCCAATACATAAACTATGACTGTACCAGCAAAATGAAAACCCCACCAGGCTGATCTGTTGGTTTGGTCACCTTGGTAATTCTCACATCACTTGCATCAGTGGTCCTTCTTACAGACTGTGTAAATGAAAAACCTAAACTAATGATCCTTTCCAGGGTCCAGATGGGGACCACTCATCACTGTGGGTAATGAAAAGAACATTACACAATGTAAGCTCTCACTTACCTAACCTTGACCATCCAGAGAATTTTAGGCTAGTGATGTAAACAAGAAGGCTCATATTGTTCATCTAATGTGGACGGCTAATAATATCTATTCTAAAGTAGTCAAAAAGTCATTGAGGGCCTCAAGAACCATAGGGATTGAAAGTATAAGTGTAAAATACAATAAAAGCATAGTTACTGTTTTCTCTTTACTTTCAAAAATTGTTCAGTGTGAAACAGTCTACCAGAGCCAATGGGAGCACACCAACACCAGGTGGACTGGGAAGGAACCAACATAGGACCAAACTACTCCCTCTGAATGTGGGTGACAGTTGTATGGCTAGGGCAGACTGCGGGGCACTGGTAGTGGCACCAGGGTTTATCCCTACTGCTTGTACTGACTTTCTGGGAACCTATTCTCTTTGAATGGATACCTTGTTCAGCCTAGATATGGTAGGGAGGGCCTTGGACATTCCCCAAAGCAAAGTGCCTTACCCTCTCTGAGGAATGGATGGGGGTGGGGTTAGAGGGTATGTGGAGGGGGATGGGAGGAGGGGAGGAGAATGAGTTGACTCATTCTTCTACCACGTGGGTTCTGGGGATCAGTTTCAAGTCATCAAGGAGAATCACAAGCGCTTTTACCCCTGAGCCATCTCATAGCCCCGTGGTTAGTCTTCAACACGGGAATGTAAATTAGCATCACAGAACACACATGCATTATAATCATCATAATGAGGTGATGTGCTGCAAACATATGTTCATAGAAAAAAATGATCATCTCAGCAGACTTTTTCAGCAACTACAGAAAGAGATTTTTCGCTCTTTACTGAAAAAAGCACCACCAGAGGGGGAAAAACAGGAAAACAACTGCTTTAAATTTCAGACAACCAAACGCATCTCCCTAATCATCAAAATGAGATTCTACTTGGCAGCAAAACATTTCTGCATATAAAGCAATATTTCTAAATTTATCCAATTGCGGGTTTAATACTTTTCAGTTCCATTTTTCTTTTGATGGTCGCATTTCCAATACCGTCACCCAGGGATAATTTTCATTTGTGTCTAAATACAATAAATAATCACAGTAACTCCCGTCCCATGGTGAAGAAAGTCAGATGTCCACCAAAACGCCACACTGCCTTTCACAGAGAAGTATTGTTTGTGGTGTTTTCTATGAAAGACCTCATTTTCTAGCCATTTTGCATTTGACGTGACCGCACACTGGGGTTCAGTACATAAGCAGAAGGCACATCTCTTTCAGGCATGGTCTGTTAAGTGTCCTGCGCTCTCTGTATTCTTACTTCCTCAGATAGCTCCCTGGATGCCAACTCCTGGGAAGATCACAGAAGCCAAATGTTTGTGGAAGCAGTGGACTGTCAACGTGTGTCTAAACAAACCAATGTAAACTTGACTCCACCGACAACTAGCTACTAAAGAAGATACAGGTGTTGTTCATATCCCTCAACACCACCAATAAAATTAATCATCTTTTTTGCTAAACCATGAAGTTTCAGCCCTATGTGTTACAGCAGCCATAAACTGCTCTTATATCACCTAAATCTTTCCAAAACAAATAAATGAACAAAAACAAACTCAGCATTCATTAGACAGACATTCTCAGAAAGAAAAAAAAAAAAAACAGCCTAAGTGAATTAATTAAAAACACTATATATAGTGCTGCAAATAGTGGCTGATTTCCGGTGCTGGCAAGTTTTATATCATCTTGGTACAAGTTAGAATCATTTGGAAGACAGAATATCAGTTGAGAAAATGTCCCACTAGGTTGTCATCCATTGTTGGTCCCTCTCCTATATACTTCCAATGTGTTAGAAACTTAATCACCAGGGCAGCCCTGGAGGTGAGTTTGGGAAGAAAGCAACTAGTAACTATTAGTTTGGGCAATTTTTGCTCTGATTCAGAGCTGGGCATGATGGCACACACCTGTGATCCTAGCACTTACAGTGTGGAGGCAGGAGGATCAGGAATTCAAGGGCAACCAGGAGCTAGGTGAGACTATGTCTCAACGGAAAACAAGGAAGCAATGGAAAAGAGAAATCGAGAGTGTGAGAGAGAGGCTGAGTGACTCCTGGGACCAATGGGAACAATTGTTGAATTGGGCATATGCGGAACACTTAGCACAATGCTGGCACATAGTAATTGTTCCCTTCTTCTCTCTGCTGGATTCTAAGAGCATTGAGAGCCACTTCCTAGAGTTCCCCAGCTGCCGAATCTATGAATCTAAAGTTATCTTTATCCTTCAACCTACAGCAGTTGATTTTACTTCCAAAATATTTGTTCAATCCTTTGTCTCCTCCTTAAAGAAACTGTCTAATGTCTGATACATGACTCCACCCACACACCACAAAGCTCTCAGAGTGGTTTTTGCAAATTGTAAATATTGCTGATACTTTCTTTTTTATAAAAAATATCTTAACTGTATGTGTGTATCTGTGAGTGTGTGTGTGTGTGTGTGAGAGAGAGAAAGAGAGAGAGAGAGAGAGAGAGAGAGAGAGAGAGAGAGAGAGAGAGAGACCGACCCAATGGAGACCAGAAGAGGATACCCAATTTCTCTGATTGAGAATTACAGGCAGTTATAAGGTTAGAAGCCAACAGATGAGGGTACTAGGACCCAAACATGCCTCCTCTGAATAAACACTACCCATTCTTAAGCTCTCAGCCATCTCTCCAGTCCCCATTACTCCCTCTCTTGATCAAACTTTCACTCCCTGAAAGATGATGCAGCTCAGTTTCTAAGGCTTTTAAACCACATAGTGGCCACCAGCTTCTCTTTGCTCACAAAGCTTCAGAAAAATAAATAAATAAATAAATAAATAAATAAATAAATAAATAAATAAATCTTCTCATACAGAGAACCAGGAAAGATTTCATAGTGAGGCAGGATGAAAACCGAAGCAGTGTCAGATGTCCTTCCTCCGTCCAAAGAGTAACACCGATCTAGAGACTTGGGAACAAACAGTTGAAGAGCAGATGGCAACATGAACTCGGGCTTGGATATTTGGGGGGGGGGGGGGGGGGGGGAAACCCAGCAGGTTTATCCTCTAGAAAGTTAATAAACTTTTTGAGGTTGAAGAAAAAGAAAAAGGTAGGACTAACTCTCTGAGGTTTAGGCTTCATTTTGGAAACCTGTGATGTGTGCACCTCTGGCAGGGTGTGCCTCTCGGGCACTGCTCAACCACAGCATCACCTGACTTGGCTACCCCAGACACCAGGACGACTCTTGACCAGCAGCACCAAATCTGCCAAAAGAACAACAGGAAGAAAAGTCCCTGGCAGTTCTGCCTTCTGGAGGTGCTGCTGCTGCCAATGGGATCACAGCTTGTTAACGCGATATGCCACCTGCACATGGGCTCCATTGGATGGCTTTAATGGATAGCACCATTCCAGTCTTATTTAGATCAATCACGGTGCACTTGCGAAGGAAAAGGGATCACACGAGAACTGTGGACATAACCAACTGGCAATAAATATTTTTTCAATTTTTGTTTGCAAACCATGTATTGCATCCCTTGCAGGAGAAAACTGGCTCAAGTCATTATGATTCCTACTTTAAAGGTCTATATGGATGTCGGTTGAGCTTTCCAACTGTGCCAATATGAAGCGATCCTTCTCATGTTTGTCTTCATATTTCAGGAGCAGAAGCAGAAACACATGCAACCAGCCTGGGTTGTACATGCTTTGTGTGAAGGCTTACACCGATGGATTGGTTGGAAATTGAACTTGAACCATCACCCCGTGTGATAGCATAGTGATCAGCTACCGGCTTTGATTCCTTAGCCACTTGTAAAATATGTACAAGTCTTTCACAGATGCAAAGTAGAATGCAGCTCTCCTGGGGGACAGATTGAACTCAATAACTAGCTCTATGTGTTTAAGAGACAAACATGTATGAAGAGACAGAGAACCCACAAAGGCAGTTTCTCTTTCTACCCTTGCTAATTGGATCTAAGTTCTCTTGGTGGATTCTGGTCAATAGACATAGGTAAGAACTGAAGGGATGTGTCTGTTCACTTGAGCTATGCCTAATTCCTCTTAAGTAACTCAGGTTTTTAAGAATGCTCCTTTAAAATCTTTATATATTTACAGAACTAGCATATTGTCACTGAAAATATTTTGAGTCCTGTAGAAAGCTGTAAAGAAGATACTTTAAATTATCTATATTCAACGGTTCAGATATGACCATTGTAGTGATTTGAAAGGAGTGGTCCCCATGCACTCATGTGTTTGGATGCTTGGCCCATAGGGAGTGACACTATTAAAAGGTGTGGCCTTCTTGAAGTAGGGATGGCCTTGTTGGAGGAAGTGTGTCACTGTGGAGATAGGCCTAGGGTGGCAGTCTCCTTCTGCTACCTGCAGATCAAGATATAGAACTCTCAGCTCCATCTCCAGCACCATGTCTGCACACTGCCATGCTTCTTGTCAAGACAATAATGGACTGAACCTCTGAAACTATAAGCTAGCCCCAATCAAATGCTTCCCTCCATAAGAGCTACAGTGCTCATGGTGTCTCTTCACAGAAATAAAACCCTAACTAAGACACCATTATGTTTTTTTTTTTCTTTTTGGAGACAAGATCTCAGCCTAGACATGAGCCACCTGGCACTGTTGTTAATTGTTATGTATCTATCCAATGCTCATGTAACTATTTTCATCATTGTCAAAATTCAGCATTTAATATCCTATTTCTTCATATGGTAAAGTATTGCGTATAAATTTTCTTATATTAGTTGGCTACATTTTCCTTTTCTGTGGATGTCACAAAATACATGTTTGCTCATAATCCAGCAAGGGAATTGAGATTTTGACAAAGAATAAATAGGAAGTCTGGAAAGGAAAAAAAATTAATCAAATAACAAACACCTCTGTTTGCAGATGTTTGTTTTGCTATTGATAAACAATGTAGCAATAATCATTTAGTGAAATAAATCCCCTACTCATAGTTTTTATTTCCTTAAGACAAATGCCCAAGGACAGGGAATTACTGAGTAACAGTGTTCAGATACTCCGACTTTTACTATAATACTATTTTCTAGTCAAAAAGTATTTTTAAAAACATCTTATTTTAGCCATATTGAATATTCTTGTATTTTTAGATTGACAATCCAGAAATGCCTAAGTATTTTTGAAAGATTTTATTTTTAAAGACATCCAGACAATGAGACTTTATTGTCGTTGTCCCTTGACAAATCACTGTATGACTGATTGTAACTGAAGTACCACAAAAACTAAGACATTGCAAACACTATTGGATGAAAATTTAAAAACACAAGGCAAGGTGATACAGAACATGAAGGTAATTTATCATCATCTGGTCACACCGTAAACCCTCAAGCCCTCACCGAAGATTTAACGGTAACTCCAATACCTAAGAATGTTACTCCCACATATATCCAAAATGTATTCCAAATTTTTTTAACTAAATATTAAACTTCATAGTTGCATACATACACAAATCTGTGTAACTTCACCTGCCCTATTACACAGCAGGAGTATGATGAAGTCAATAGCCGCAGGTGCAGACTCCAGTAACAAACTGAGCATAAGAACTTACTGGAAAACACTGAGTTTCCCAAGGTAAAAGGTTGCTGGCGGGACCGACATGGACTCCTGTGGAAAGTTTACAGCGAGACGACTTTGCCATGAAAAGCCAGGTACATCCATTACTTCTGTTTTTATCCCTCATATAGCTAATGCCATATGGCGGTAACAGCACACATCTTTTGGGTACCGAAATGTTGAAACTGCTGGCACTTTCCTCCAGCAATCATGCCCTCAACTGCTCTCTGTAGATTATGGTTTTCCATAATAACCTGCAATTTACTTTTCTTTCCCTCTTCAAGTTGAACAGATACTACAAACCATTTGTGCAATTTTTCAACATCAGAGTACTCGAAATAACCCAAGGTAAAACATACTTTCTGCCAATGTCAAAGAAAATAAGTCACACAGGTGTCCAGCATGCTGAGTACGGGCGACTTGGGCACCAGGGAACAGAGTCTTTGCACTGTACGTGCTATGTACCAGTGCTATCAAAGGTTCAGCTCCGCACCACTTCTTCCCCTTCCGGCCTCCATTCTTATATGTTTCTAAATGTAAGCTTCCAGCCAAGGGGATCAGATCTGTCCATGGAAGCAAGAGAATGGGGAGCCCCTGGAACAACCTACTAGGAAAGGATTTATTTCAGCTCACATTTTAAGACACACCCAGACAGCGAAGTCAAAGCAATGGGAGCTTGCAGCAGCTAGTCACATCTCATCTACATTCAGGAAACAAGAAAGACTTCTAGCTCACCTGGAGATCGCTTTTTCTACTCTCTACAGCCCAGATTCCAGAACCAAAGAGATGGTCCCACCCACAACTAAGAGAAGTCTTCCCATGTCTATTAACCTAAACCCCTTCTAGGCAAACCTAGAAGTCCCTCTCCCAAGGAGATTCTGGATTCTGCCAAGTTGACAGTTGGCACTACCCATCACTCCATGTAAAGATTGTTACAAATGCCACATTTCATTGACTCCTTCACATCCTGGGCCACCCTTGAGTTCTCATGAAGCCAGAGTTCTACTCTTCTTGTATCAGCAAAAGTCACGGAAAGGAACAAACATCTGTGGGGAGATTTAACTCTAAAGGCCACTCAGGTACTTTCCTGTCTCTACTCTCCCTAGCCTTAGAATGATGCTTTCATCCAACATGGGGGAAAGATGTGTGCCTACTACCTAAGTCAGAGTAGTAATGTACTAATTATTAGGAAGCAAGTAGAAGGTGGCAATGGGTTCTGATAGGATCGCGTGCGGTGAGTAGATATTCTAGTTTCATTCTGAGGCTGTGATGAACACCCTGATCAAAAGCAGTTTGGGGAGGACAGGCTTTGTTTTCCACTTTCAGATTACAATCCCTCATTGAGAAAAGGCAAAGCAGGAAGTCAAGGCAGGAACCACGAGGAGACAGAATCACAGAATCATAGAGACATGCTGCTTGCCAGTTGGTTCTTTGGCTTCTGCTTACCTAGCTACGGTAGACAGCCAGGACACCCTACCCAGGAAATGGTGCTACCTACACAGGGCTGGGCCCTCCTACATCAGCTAAAACTATCCAATCAAGGCAATCCCTCAAGGAATGTCCATAGGCCAACCTGATAAAGACAAATACTCAATTAAGATTCCCTTTTTGATAGTGTCAGGATGTGTCAATGATAGTTAATGCAAACTAGGACAGGAAGAGTGAACGTGCTAATGGTTAAAGAAAGAAGAAGTCTGGCTTAAGGAAAAGTAGCTGGAGTTTATGTACAAAGGAGGCCACAGTGGGCTACAGTCCAGCTAACGCATAGCCATGAGCTACATGGGGATGAGTTTATAAGCTCTGTGCCTTTCCATTTCATTCTCTAACAAGATGCACGGTGCTCTTCGCACACTGGGATGCTGTCCCTATTACGCCTGGAAAGTCATCGGCTCTTATGTACCGCCGCCCTTTCTCACGATGAGTTGTTGTCCCTATTCTGACCCGAAAGGCATTGGTTCTAAGTTTTTGTCCAGTCTCACAGCATTCAGACAAGCAAGTCATGGGCAAGAGCATGGTAGAGGAGGGATTATTTTAGCACTACAAGTTAGCTGTATCTCTTCTTAAAGTGAACCCAGTTTTATTCTGAGGACTTATCTTGTTGCTTCAGCCTATGTAAATCTAACTTGACATTGTGGGCTCATCACCTCTCTGGGGTGTGAGGATCCTCCTTATTCATCACTGCTACTGTCATCCGGATGTGATGTGACAGTGAGTAGTAGGGACTCATCAAGCAAAAGAAAATGTCTCAAAGGGCTTATCACCTAGAGCTGAAAAGACCAGGCAGAAGGGCTACAATGACACAGACCATAAATTAGTGCTTCAGAATCTTCAAAGGACAGTCCATTCAATGGCTGGCATTGAGTGCAGTCAGGGAGGCTGCACAAGGGATTGGTTGGGGTTGCTGGATCTCCCCTGTAGGAAACTGTAGTATAGTCTGAAGCTGAAGGGGTCAAAACCACATTTCACCGATTGATTACAAAACTACTGGTAGGATTAAGAGAGAAAACAGACTATCTCCCGTTGAACATACTGCTTTCAAGTTAGACCACAACCAGATTAAAAGGATATTTTTATTTTAATTGAGACTGAGATTCACCGTATTCGGTTAAAACTTACAGAAAGAATTCTAAGGTAGAACAATACATTATGTGACTAGCTTTGAGTAAAGGAGGCCAAGTAGCCCGGTCCTGAGAGCATTCCCCAGACCCTTCTAAGGAGAGCTCCAGGGTTAGTGATCTGCCATGATGGGGATGGTAAGACTAGATGTCAGCAAGGCACAAGGGAAAACTCATCAGCTTCCTCCAGCAGGGAGCAGAGCACAGTGAGAACAGAGACAGAAACCAACAAAGGAAGCAACATCTCGGTTAGAGAAACAGGAGATGTAGTCTATCAGGCAGAGAGGCACAGAGAGCAGTTAACACGCCATTTCCACGTAATGTTCACCCAACATCAACAAAAAGATCTACAGACGGTGCTAAGACTGCAGCATGGACCAATCTTATGACCACAGTGAAAGGACAGGTTGAACAGGACATCCCTCAGGGCTCAGGATTAGACAGTTCTGGTCAAGTGCTAGCTAACAGAGCAAGGCAATATCAAGTAACATGCTATTTCATTTCAACCAGGGCTAGAAATTGAGATGAGGGAAGAGCTGGAGGCACCTTCGGTAGCAGTAGGCTATGAGCTAACTAGAGTGTCAAGTGGCCCTGTCCTTCGGTAAGACCAGGGAACAAGACTGAACAGGAATTGTGTCGAAGGAAGGTACAAGTGGTGACTTCAAAACATCACTGGAGATTCAGGACCCGAAACGGCAGTGACTCACATGAGATCCCACAGGTTAAAAAGAAGCAGGATTTCCCACGCAAGTTTAGGTTAACTTTGTGGCACAGACACAGCATCTCTTTGGTCATCCTACTTAGTTTCACGCGTCAGCAGGGGCTCAGGTTAAAACAGCATGCAGCTAAGCCAAGAGTCAATGGATTCATTAACTTTGAAGAGACTCAGCTGTGCCAGGCAGTGGCTACAGAGTGCTTGCCTCGCACATGTGAAACCATGGGTCCTATCCTCTATAGCGCACAAACTGGACCTGGCGCATATATCTATAATCCCAGTAGTCAGGAGGTAGAAGTGGGTAGATTCAAAATTCAAGGTCATCTTTGGATACACAGTTAGTTTGAGGCCAGCCTGGGCTACATAAGACCTTATCTCAAAACTGATTTTCTTTTTTTTTCTTTCTTTTTTTTTTTTTTTTTTTTTTTTTGTACCAGGCACCATGACAATTGCCTGTCACCTCAGAACACAAGAGGATGAAGCAAGAGGATGGGAAGTTTAAGGCCAGCCTGGGCTACAGAGAGACCTTGTCAAACAAACAAAAACCAATCAAAAAGACGGCTCACAATGTACAGCACTCAATCCTATAGTGATCTTCCACTTGATTTGCCTTGCTTTCTGGAATCATGTTTTCTTCTCTCTCTAATGCCTAATGGTCACTGCAGCCTGAGCTGGAGACCTGGAAGGCAGCCTGCTCTAATTTGGCTGACTTGATGGTTTGTGCCAAAAACAGTTGTTAAATTCTGCTCTCCAGGCGACATGGCTGTTTTATAACAAACTGCTGGCTAATTAGGGCATCCATGTTCTTTATTTCTCCTTGACCTTGCCCGTTGCCTCCTCACGGCTTCCCTGCTCCTGCTACTATCTTTCCATTCTTTTACAGTCTCATCTGCTCCTCACATTGCTTCTCACTTCCAGGGCTTTTATCCCCATTTCCAGCTTTCTGCAGCTGTTGGGTATGATGCTTCTTGTGTGGCTTCTACTTTGATGCTTCCTTAATTCTAAAGTGATTACTTGAGCTGGAGAGATGACCAGTGGATAAAGTCAGATTGCCACCAAGTCTGGTGATCTGTGTTCAACACGGGAACCCACATTAAGGTGGAAAGAGAGAACTAACTTTATAAAGTTGTCCTCTGATCTCCACAGGCATGCTGTGGTACATGTCTGCCTCTCCCAGACCCTCACACACAATAGTGACATAAAAATGTAATAAAATGCCAACTTATTATCTCTTATTGTCTTTTACTTTTAGCTATATCACTATTCTTCCTATAATACAAATAGATAATCTCGTAAGTTATTTCTAATCATTTTCTTTATGTGATTAAAAAAAATCCTATCTGAAACCTAGACAATACATTTAAGTGTTCCACTAGACAACTTACTAATGACCTACTAAAATGCTTTTATATATTGTTTTCATCATATGGTAGAAAGCTGGAATTTTTTCATTTTCTTTTTTTGATGTCCTTCATTATTTGGGCTACCTGTTTGTTTTTGAGACCAGGTCTAACCCTGTAGCTCAGGCTGAACTAGAACTATGTAGCAATCTCCTGTCAGCAATCCTCCTGCCTCAGTCTCACAAGTCCTGCCATTCCAGACATGTACTACTACGCATAGCATAGTTTCCAAGTTTGTAATGGGTTGTGAGTTTATATGATATACACAACCAAATAGGCAGTAGAAAGCAAGTCTATCATACTTTTAAAGATCTCTAGAAATCTCCAATACGCAAATGACTTTTTTTGTTTATTGTTTTTGAGAAAGGGTTTCTCTGTGTAACAGCCCTAGCTATCGTGCAACTAGCTCTGTAGTCTAGGCTTGAACTCATAGAGATCCGCCTGCATCTGCCTCTAGAGTGCTGCCCTTTTTTTTTTTTTTTAACCTATAATCTAACAACAGAGCATTAACACAGAGCACACTGTGTCAAACACTAGTCTAAGCATTTGACACGTGGTGACTTCCTTAGCTCTCACAGAAACCCTCACGGGTAGGTCCTGTAATATTCTCCATTTTTATAGATGAGGAAACTGAGGTACAAAAACTTGGCTGTCTCTACAAAGTTGCAGATGCAACACAAGACCCCAAGTCTGTGTTCTGCCCGGAATATCCTTCTTTGTTCAGTGTGATCCTTCTCTCTTTCTGGAGCATAGATCATACTCAGTCCTCTGCTTAAAATGCTTCTTTCGTGATGTGCCTAGCTTCTCTTCCACCCATCCAGCCATGGTAGCTTGAGTTGTTGCCTAGCCTCTTCCCTTCTCAGAGGCCTTCCCTGTGCCACAGTAATAAGCTCTGTACGCTTCCACTGATGTAGTTCCCGTGCTATAGAGCTTACAAGAGAAAGCACCTACTGATGTGCTCGCCATCCTCCATAAACTCCCTGAAGCCAACAATAGGTTTCTCTCCTTTTGATGGTTTATATTTGACCAGATATGAAAACGCCCAGCCCTTGAAATGGGTCATAAAAATGCGCGATGAGAAGAGACCGTGATGTACAGAGGATAACGGAGACAACGCCAGTTAGCCACAAACCTCCCCAATAATAAAATCATAGTAACTGAACTTCAAGGGCTCACGATGAGTGCAACAGTCCCTGCAGTTAGCATAAGAAGACTGCAGGAGGCATGGGTGTGTGTGCTCCTAAGATATCTCGATAAAGGTAGAAAGGAACCAAAAATACAACTGCACACAATTAAACTGAAACCAAGCACCTTTAAATAATTAGGTATTAGTCAATAAAAATATGTTGTTTTGCCAAAATATTTATACTTCAACTACATTTTTAGTTTATTGTATGATTCTTTTTTCTTTACATATATTGACTTATTCCATACATACTGTATCAGTTTGCCTTCTTTTTTTTAAATTTTAGTGATTTTTATTGAGCTCTATGTTTTTCTCTGCTCCCCTTCCTGCCTCTCCCCTCCCCTTCAGCCTTCTCCCAAGGTCCTCATGCTCCCCAATTTACTCAAGAAATTCTTGCCCTTTTCTATTTCTCATGTAGATTAGATAGATCCATGTATGTCTCTCTTAGGGCATTGTTTTCTAGGTTCTCTGGGATTGTGATTTGTAGGCTGGTTTTCTTTGCTTTATTTTTAAAAGCCACTTATGAGTGAGTATATGTGATAACTATCTTTCTGGGTCTGGGTTACCTCACTTAAAATGATGTTTTCTAGATCCATCCATTTGCCTGCAAAATTCAAGATTGTATGAGTCTGTATAGAGAAAGTGCTAAGGTATAAAACACACCTGAACAATAGTCCAGGAAGGAAGTTCTCACATATGACAGCTTAATGGAGACCTTCGGTTTAGGAGCACTTGGATGACAAGGTCTTCAGAAACCTTTGGTTTAGGAGCACTTGCAGGACAAGGTCTTCAGAAACAATCAAATAGGAAATGTAGGGAAGTGAACTTTAATGGAGTGGCCTCACCCAGGAAATCTCAGTACACTCATATGTGCTAGAAAAATGTCTTGTCTTCTTTCAGTGGCTTCTGTGTCCCCCACCCTGGGCATTTCTGAAGCTGAGAACCATCTTTCTGAGAACCATCTCTTCCATCCTCTTTGTCACTGCCAAGTTTCAACTGGATTCTAAGATGATCACTAAGCAATAAGACTATGGTTCTATATATGAATCTAATGACTAGAGTACCCAGCTCAAGACTGCCACTAACAGCTTACAGAATCTGAGCCAAGGCACTTGGCTTTTCTGAATCTTAGTTTCCTCAGATAAAATAAGATAATTGAATCTCAAGATTTCACACTACATCCGGGTCTGACAATACATGCTCTCAAAAGAAATCAGTGTCAGTCAGATATTACAACCACTGTGTACATATTTGTGCACACACACACACACAATGTATTCATATGTACATTGATTTTGCAATAAAACAAATATCGTTTCCTTTATTACATACAGAATGGATGTTACGTGTTCCCCTAGAATTTTAGATATGCTGCAGTTGTTTAAACATAGGCAACAAAATTTGCACATGTGAGGGGTTCTACATGTGCACAAAAAACTTAAGAGTCATTCATGACAAAAATCTTAAAGTTAGAGTTAAAGTCCACTTCTCAAAAAACCCAGGTGAAGCAGTAATGCATACAATAATTCAGATTTTCCCTAATGAGCAGAAACCATATTCTATGACACCACAGATTGATTTTAGAGTGAGGTAGAGAAACTGGAACGTGAGAAGGAGAGGGATTTCTGTAGAGTGAAAAACAGGAGGTGGCTGTAGGCCCAGTGGAAAGCACTGCCCCTCCTCCCTTTCCTCCCCCCCTCCTCCTCCTTCCCTTCCCACTTTTTTTCCTCCTCCTCCTCCTCCTCCTCCTCCTCCTCCTCCTCCTCCTCCTCCTCATCTTCCTCCTCCAGCTGGCTGAGCCCCAAATGGCACCACCTGATGTTTTGGGTGTGTTCCCATAACAATTGGCACCTGCATTTGGAAAAGGCGACTAGAGTAGAAGCAGAAGCCCATCCTCAGGACAGGAGTAGGATTCCTGGGGACCCACAGAGATGATGAGGTCTAGGAGGAAAGGGCTTTTTCCGCTATTTTCCACACCAGGGAAAATGTACTTAGAGTACGACAAATTCTGGAAAAAAATTATGGAAGCAAACTTTCTCTACAAGTGCTATACAGCTTTCACATCTATGAGCAATTCAGCAATTAAGCTAGACCATACTACTGAAGTCCTCAAAACTGACTTTCAATGAGAGGAAAACTTTGCACCTATGGCTAAAGAAAACAGTCCTTTTGTTTTTACAGAAATATCAAACATGAGTCTTATGGCATAATTCAACCCCAAATAAAAAGGCAATACCGTGAAGTCGACTGAATGATGACTTTAAGTCACCAGATGAAATAAAATACTAGCACATTTTCCCACTGCAATCTAAATAAATCAAAATATACTGGGTTAAAATGATCAAGAACACACCATGCCTATAATCTCCACCCCCTAACTTGAAGCTGAAGGCTACAGAGTGAATCTGAAGGCAAGTCTGGGTTATATAAACAAATCAAAACTTCCACACAGTCTAATAAAGTCACCCTGGCATCAGCCTGCAGCCTCACTTCCGTACTCACGTGAAATTCAGTTCCATTATTGAAAATATATTCGTATGACACAAAATGCCAACTTTTACAATTCAGCTCCTCAAGTTCTCCTCTTGCTGTTGATTTTCAGGTATTTTTAAAATTAAGTATATATAAAAGCAACCAGCCACAACTTCTGGCCAATAAATGTAACCTGATATCATTATGTATTCATTTACTTGGTCTCCAAACTAAGATTGTAGCTACACAAACACAGTACATCTTCTATGAGCTGGACAAAAAGCAATTATTTTAAAGACAGAAGACATCTGTTTTAAAATACACTGGGGGAATAGAACTTGAGTCAGGCAAGAGGAAAAAGGCGAACTCAAAATGTTTTCTAAGAAAAGGCAATGCTGAGTTCTGCCTTTCCAAGAATCTCTCATTTTATTAATGACTATTATCAACTTTTTTATCTATAGTGTTGGCCGCAGGTATGAGATGTTTACTCAGCTATAACCAAAGGCTTTCATTCCAGACACATTGCAAAACTGACGGTCTCTGTTTCAGTTTGGTAACATCCAAGCACAAATATTAGATTCCAAGGAGATAAAAGACCCAGAGCCATGGGTTAGCCGTCACACAGGCACTTCTCTCTGCTGCCTAAATTGGTTCTAGTGCAGTGATTCCTCCAGGTCATCCTAGGGTCAACAGATACAATTATAAGAGTAAGCTAGGATAAATAATCAAATTTGCAGAGAGAAAAGGCAAAATATTCATCCAATTATTAAATGTCATAGCCATACCGCCTTGTAATTATTACTGGACAGAAAACAAATGAGTGTTTACTCGGTAACTGCTGGTGAACAGATGTGTGGGATCACTCTCACACTCAGTGAACACCCAGTGCATCAAGAGTGTTAGCCATAGCCGCTTCAGTATTAATTATCCTTGGGATGTAACTGTTTCTATCAAAAATCTCCCAGCTGCCTAGCATGTGCAAGAACCTCAATCTACAGTACAAACTCTCTCTCTCTCTCCCTCGCTCTCTCTCCCTCTCCCTCTCTCTCTCTCTCTCTCTCTCTCTCTCTCTCTCTCTCTCTCTCTCTCTCTCTCTCTCTCTCTCTCTCTCTCTCTCTCATACAAACACACACACATACACACACACACACAAACTTCTAAAAGGGCCAGTTTAATCATGTATCTTTACTTTATGGAATTATTCACAACTGGTATCCAATTTACAAAGTATGTGATATCTACCTAAACACGGTTCTATGTGTTACCGAAAATACCTTCTGAGAGTATGCTGTAGAAGAACAGTAATTAGACATACAGCAATAGGCAAAGCTGGGCAGTCAGAAAAGACATAGACCATAAGAAGGGCTGAGCACGCAGCTCAGCTGGCAAAATGCTTGTCCAGCACACTCGAAGCCCTGGGTTCAATTCCCTCACCACAAAAAACTAACTTGGTAGCACACAGCCAGAGTCCCTGCACTGGAGAGGTAGATTGTCTGGACTGCATAGTGAGCCTCCGGCCATCAAGGGCTGTAGTGATACCTTGTCTCATAAAACAGAAACAGAGTGATCTTAAAGCTGTGACTTGGAGGAACATATGAAGGGGAGGAAGTTCACTATTTTGTGTGATGGCCCATGATTTGGTACTTCCTAATCTGAGCAAGGTGTTCTGTGAAGCCACACACAACCTGTCACTTGTCACTGTGGTCAGGAAATGCCCTGAAAAGTCAAGTGTGGAAACCACTTCAGGTCACCAAGGCCTCTGACCCACTCAGGAACATTCAGAGTACTGGTTCCTCTGTAGGCCAGAACACAGAATGGATGATTGCCCCACGTAATAAACCTGTCAGTCCCACTGACTTTTTAACAACTGGGAAGGGGCTCCTGGTGTGTAATGAAATTACAGAGCACATGATGGGTTGCTGACCTTTCGATTTAGGACAAGCATCACGAACTCATTAACAAATTCACCCTTATACTGGCCAAGCTACGTGAAGAGAGTCAGGCATTTGTCAAAGGCAGTTGAAGCACAGATGAAAATACCAAAGCATAAAGCTTCTTCATTCTCTAGTGTTCCACTTCAGAGAGTGGGAACTCACATCTGACTTCAAAATTCTGAAAGCTTCATGGTTTCAGTCAACAAGTACATGAAGACTATTTTCCCAATTGGGTTTATACGTCTTCTTTGACTAGTATTTGAAAGAGGGGTTTAAAAATTAGCTTTTGAAACTCACTGGCCAACCAGAATAAATATATGTCTTATTCGCTTTCCTATTGCTGTGACAAAACACCGTGACCATGCACTTTATAAGAAAAAGGGGTTATTTAGGCTTAGGGTTTCAGGTGGGAAAATAGGGCAGCGGGTCAGCCTGGTACCTTGAACTGAAATCTCAGAATCTAGGGCTCACGCCTCAGATAACAAACAGAAAGCAGACAGTGCACACTGAAAACAGCGCATGACATTTGACCTCAGAGCCCACACCATGACATACTTCCTCCAGCACAGTCATACCCCCTAAACCTAATCCCACAGTATTACCAACTGGGGACCAATTACACAGATGTCCGAGAACATCAGGGATGCCTAATTTACTCAAACCTCCATAACATGCCAATGAGATGAGTTTCCAATGTAAAGACAATCCCTTCTGTGACACTTTATTTCAGTTGTATGGCACATTGTAGTGTTCACATGGAGCGTAGGGTGGGAGAGACCAGATCGTCAGTTTGACCAGGAGTCAAACCACAGCTCATCATTTAGTACCTTGATGGGCTCAGTCAGGGAAGATGTTTTAACTCTGTCTCCTCACTTTACGGAGGAGGATAATGACTATAATGCTATATGAGGATAATGGTGCGTGTATGCGTGCATCCTAGAACCAAGGAGGCTGAATAAGGCAGGAGGGTTGCAGTTTGAGACCTGTCTGGACCAAAGAGCTAGACTCTTTCTCAACCAAAGAAAACACACAACCCTCCTTCCTAAAGAAATATGGTAGAGATAAGAAAGTACTCTTGATAAAAATATATGAAGATAACACAAGGCCAAATTAGATATTGAACTCAGCATATATATCAATATATATTATCTATTGTTATCATAAAATAGTACTCCAATAATTTTTATCATTAAATGTCTCAGTCCATTGAGCAAAACAATTTATTCAAGTATAAAGTAATGTAGGCCCTCTATCTTTCTGTAATTGCATTACTCTTCCTATGCATCTTCCAAAGATACCAGAGTTCTTTCTCATATTTAGGAAATGAGTGACCGTGGAATAATCTCAACAAATAAAGAAGTGTCACAGAGAATTGTTTTAAAAATGTTTGTTTTGATGCTGAAGTTAGGTATGTCTATGCTTAGCATAGGTGTTTCCTCACTTTGACCAGCGGCTCTCTGCAGTTGACAGGCAGGCATGGTGAGTGACACCTGTAACCACAACACTGGGTTCAAGGCCAGCCTGTTCCACACGGTGAGCTCTATGCCAACCTGGTCTACCCAGTAAGACCCTGTCCCAAGCAACAACAACAATGGAATTATAATGCAATCATGGTAGAAAGAATCGTGTTACACTTTGGAAAGCTGAACAGTTGAAATCAAAACCCAACTCATCCCAAAACATCATAATACGGATTTATTCTGAGTCTCGGGGCATAGTTATGTCTTATTGATTTACATTTCATTAATAATACTCAAATGCAGTTTTCAGAGCAGCCTTAGAAACAATGAAAACAAACTGACATTAAGAGTGTCCGCCCTCACTGCTCTCAGCCCACCAGCTCCTCAAGTCTCAGTCTCTGTAACTAACTGGAAGACAAAGTATGGCAGCAAGAACCACCCACAGGCGTGCTCCCTGCCCCCAATGTGGAAACCCCTTCTGTGCACAACAGAGCTGATTCTCTTTCAAACACATTCCTTTACATGTGTTTGTGAAGTGTGTGTGTGTGTGTGTGTGTGTGTGTGTGTGTGTGTGTGTGCGTGTGTGGAAGTCAAAGAACAACTTCTGGAGGTCAGTTCTCTCCTGCCATGTGAATTCTGGGGGTCAAATTCAAGACATCCTGCTTGGCGACAAGTTCCTTCACCTCGCGAGCCATCTTGCTGAGGCAAGGCTTATAGGCTATGTATATAATCACTTTTAGACAACTTTCCTATACATATGACAATATATGGTGGATTGTGATGGTATACAGAAATAATTAAATTTAATATACTTCCTTGCAATAAAAAAATGCATAAACCAAATTTATATGCATACCTCATCTTTAGGATCTAACTGATTTAAGAGACTATACAATATTTACTATGTCAGTGTGTGTGTGTGTGTGTGTGTGTGTGTGTGTGTGTGTGTATGTAGTTTAAGGGCTTCCTCAGCTAGATAGCAAGTTTCAGGAGAGTCCGGGCTAAATGAGGCCCTGTGTAAAAAAAAAGTCAACAACAAAAACAAAAAAATAGAATTGAAAATGTTTGATGAGTCAAACACTTGAACAAGAAAATTTTGTTTGATGAAACAAACATCTGGACATTATATAATATCACATGTATCAAAACATCACATAGCATGTATCACTAATATATATAATTTTTGTTTCATGTGTCCATTAAAATTAATTTAATAAAAATACTTGGAACACTGCCATCTAAACAGACTCAAACTGCCACATGGAAATACTGATCAAAAATGAACAAAAGATGAACGATAAGGTAAAGGGTTACACTATTTCCCACAGCACTGGTCAAAGCATTCCAGGATGATGCTCAAATTATTTTGGATTTCTTCAGAGTCTCGATACTAACACAGGCCCTAGCAGTTGGCTCTGGTTCTGTAGTTTGACTTCTAAAGTATCTTCCTTTCTCTCTCTCTCTCTCTCTCTCTCTCTCTCTCTCTCTCTCTCTCATCTTGAGTGTTTTCTGGAGAGGGGGCAGATACATGCTCTTGTTTGGAGAAGTAGAGTAGAAAGGAAAAAGTGGCCAGAGGTACAAAGATTACACATGAGTCCCTCTGCCTTCCAACGAAGGTAAATAAAGAAGAATGCAAAATCTGGAGGCCAGATCAAGAACTATGGAAAAGGGAAGAGTCATTTGTTTCTCACTCAAAGATCAGCAAATCCAACATGAGACTCAGGAAGAACTTAACCATATACCACAAAGCCACACTGTAACCAATAGTGTTTAAGTAATACATTATGATAGCATATGCAAATGGTAGACAAAGTCTTATATGAGTGTTCCAGATAATTGCCATCCTGGATTACCATGTCCCTTTTACTAAACATCAGTACTAGCCTGGTTAATCAGAAGATTCATTAGCTGGAATTTACTGCTAATTGCATGAGTAGTTTAAACATATAAATATATAAAAATATATTTGTAGATACAAAACGTATAAATATACACAAACTAACCAGAAAATGAGTGGCAGGTATTTTAGAAGAGGGGCACAGAGCAAGTTTCCCAAACAAACTGGATTCTGCATTGGAAGCCTGAGGTGACCCAGAGCTCAAAGCACACAGCCACCCACCTGTGTTACAATTCACCCACCCAATTTCTACATCTCTGTATTGTAATTAACATTTCTCTTCATAGCTCCCGAACTCCTAAAGTGGCCTGAGAATTGTGCGGCTAAAAGGTGTCTGCATATCTAAGTTCTTCAAACTCAAGTATTTGTCAAAATCCGGCGTTCAGCACTATATTGCTCTTCCATTGGGATTACCCTTTTAACAAATGCCCACTGACCTGTTATTCTGCAGAGCTCTCGAGAGTTTGTTTCTCACAAAGCACAACCAAATGCTTGTTTATACTATCAGTCATCATACTTGTGACATTACATCTCATGACAGTATAATATTTCTCTGGATTAGTCATTATTTTATTTTTGGATGGTAACATCCAGTCAGATTGCAAATTTCACCAAAGTATCTAATCAGTGACTTTCAGTTAGGTCCATAGCGCCAGTGAGTTACGCCCAGCAAATCAATGTCAAATTATTGTATAGAGAGGGCTTTCTTACACGTGAGGAAGAAGCACCTACATTAGACCAGTTAGGACAAACTGATTCTTGGAATTCTTGCTCATTACGCAAATGTTAGAAATCAAGGTCTTCATCTTAGTGACTGCAAACACAAATTAATACGTAGAAGAAAATAGTGGTGTGTGAGCTCAAAGAAAAACAGGAATAAAAAAGAAACAGATTTCAAGGGCTGAGTTTGCTAGCACAAGCCTGTAACTCCAGTGCTTGTGAGACAGATTTCTGTGATTTCAAGGTAGAAAATTTAATCCAGTCAAAGCTATGTAGTGAGACACTATTTAAAAAAATAAATCAACAAACAAACAAACAGCCAAATTTGGGTTGTAGCTTACTGGCAAAAAAAAAAAAAAAAAAAAAAAAAAAAAAAAAAAAAAAAAAAAAAAAAAAAAAAAAAAAAAAAAAAAAAAAAAAAAAANAAAAAAAAAAAAAAAAAAAAAAAAAAAAAAAAAAAAAAAAAAAAAAAAAAAAAAAAAAAAAAAAAAAAAAAAAACTTGTCTCACATACACAAGAACCTGAGTTTGAACCCCAGTACTGAAACAAAAAAAAAAAAAAAAAATAGCTCTAATGGTTAGTATTTCACCCCTCAGACGTGTGTGTGTGTGTGTGTGTGTCTTAGACAGAGTCTTACTATATTGTATAGTCCCAGATTGTCTGAAAATTGCTATGTAGGCCAGTCTGGCCTCTAGTTTACAGCAGTCTCCCACCCTCTGCCTCCATCCCAGGTGCTGCTGTTACAGGCATGCCCCCCACCCTGCCCAGCCCTAGATTACAGAAGATATTAAGTAGATCATATTTTACCATCTCACTCTGGTTTAAAAAGATTGACCTTCCTGAAGGGATTCCTTGAAAGGGATAGGAAGTACCAGTGGAACTGAGACAAAAAGAATCATTTATAATATTTACTTGTCTCAATTACACAAAAGATTTTCTTCGATAAAAATACCTTATTTGGTGGCAATGCTACTTTGTCTTCTCAAGTAAAAGAAAATTCAAATCGAAACTTTATTTGCTGTCAGGAATTCTTCCAGTGTCCACTGAGATAAAAATAAGCAATGGCTTTGTTTCTGTTCCCAACAGAAATTAGAAAAGAACACCCGCAGGAAGGCGAACGAGCTGTAAGTGTTTTCATAATTCCGCATGCTCTGCACCGGACACAAGACAAAGACATGCAGATTAAAAACGTGAAGCCTCTTTCAAAGTGCGATCACGTGACTCCGTAGGGCGTTCATGAAGAAGGTAAGAGACCCTTAACACTTCAGAAGAGAGAGGGTGCGAAGGAACGTGTAATAGAACAAACATTGAGAGTGCCATGCGCACAGAGTTCCTCAGAAGAGCCCGAGACCTAGAGTCATGAAGGTAGCGTTACCCTTATAGGCTAGCGTAAGAGGGAGTGCCTAATCCACGCAAAGGTACCCACTTATTTATCTGTGCTGTTCTGCCTGTTTTACGTGCATATTCCACGTCAAGCATGTCGTCTGTCTAGGCCAATTTCTAGGAAAATAAATAAGACTCATGAGAACAAATATCAACCCTAGGATTCAGACATAAGGAGAGGGAAAACTGCTTTCTGCTTCCTTGTGTCTGAATCTAGACAAAGAACAAAGGTTGACTGTGAGAACCATGAAATAGCAATATAGCAAATGTAACCAGAGATTCTTCTTTTCTTCATTCTCTAAATGTTAACTAACTGATTTTATTTTATTCTGACTGTCTTGACACAGTTGGCCTTCATTGTTACAGTATCCGAGGTTGGCCTTGAACTATGAATCCTCAGTGTCTATGACAGACATGTGTCACCATGTCCAGGTAAAGAGTTCTTCTTATGAAGACAAAGCATAGTCCCCATGAACAACTCTAAAGTAATGACTAAACCTGACTGAGAGAAGAGATGGGAGCCTTGTAAATATGCCTAAATGTTCTGATAATAGCAGGTTTGAAGATGAACAGAATTCTAGCAGTGCCCAGGTAGTCCTGGTAATTATAGTGAGAAAAAAAAAGCTTCAAAACCTTCTGCTTTTATCAGGATATATAGTATAAATTATTACCATAATATGAAATTGTCATTGCAAAGTGTCATAAAGATGAGTAGACAAAAGAAAAAGACACAGAAAACCTACAGAGGACAAGTAAGAAAGAATTTTTCCAGTACTAAAATTTCATCACCCCGACAGATGGTCATTTTAAATATCTTCAGTGACAGAGAATTGCTGTCTTCAGACAACATAGACCATTTTGTCCTATAAATTGATGTTCTGTGAAATGTCAAATTATAAGTTACTTGGGAAATAAGTAATGGAGCTATTACTCAGTACAAGGTATGCATGAAAACCTCTCTATGTTTGACTGAACTAGGAAGACCCCATTTTTAATTTAAAACCAATTTGAGCTCATGAGCACGTGAACATTCAAATGTTGGACTTGCTATCTGATCCATCAAACCATGCTGTGTGTGGCTGCTGTAAAATAAGATCTTTAGCGTGTTCCTCATTCCGATTTCTGGGCCACAATACTTCAGTCACACATCTGGTGACATCTGTCATCTCTCTGGTTAGCCAGTGGCAAGTCCATAGAAATAAAAATGCCAGTGTCTGGCTGGTGACCTGAGTTCCATCCCCAAATCCACACAATGAAAGGGAAGAACTGACTCCCACAAGGTCCTCTGACTTCCACGCGTCCCCTGTGGCACATGTGCCTCTATCCCAATACAGAAAATAAACAAATGTTAAAAATTACTTAAAACACATACATAATAAAAAAAATACAATATTTATTAATATTCCACCAACCTGCATCACAGCGCCTTAAATGAATATAAGGCATCCTACATAGCTCTTTTGTCCCACTACCCTGTTAAAAACAACCACACTTCCATTTTATTTTTACCTGTATACGGGCATCTTATCACATGACAAAAGTAGTGATGAAGCCGCTTATTTGTTTACTTGTCTTGGAACAACTTACCAAGTCTAGAGGTCTTAGGGGACTTTCCCATGTGACTGATGCTTGGCCATTTCCATTTTCACTCATATAAATTATCTAAGGCTCCTTCAGCCTCTTCTGGGGCCAAGTCACTGCCGCTGTCTTATTGGTATCAAGTTGGAAAGCATGTTGAGCCGAATGACAACATGCTTCTAGGTTGTTTTAATATAATCAGACAAGATACTACGTGGAATAAGAAGTTTCTGTGGAGTCACCGCGGATTTAGAGTAGGCTCAAAACTTCCCAGTCCTCTTCATTTCCGTATTTCTTAATGATCATTTTTGACCCAGAATCTAGCCCAGAATTGGCTAAGCCACTGATCTGTCTTCTCGTATTACCCCCAAATATCAACCTCAGTTCTTCACCTGGTTAACACTGAGTTTGTGTGAAACAGTTGTGTCTTAAGGAAACCGTTCTTAGAAACATTAGTAGCATTACTAGCCACAGCTTATTTTACTTGGACCTAAAGATAGCAGGCAAGGGTAAGCAGATCTGTCTCTCAGCAGAAGTAGCTTAGTGTTGAAGCTTGAGAGAGAAAACAGGAGCCACTAACTTCCAGCAGCTGGCCTTGGTGTCCTATGGAACAAGGGCAATTCCAGGAGCACCAACATCTCCCAAGGTCACTCTGTGTCCAGCGTGGAGCGAGACAGAAGCAGCACCTCCCCCTTATCATATCCAAACACAGACAAAGCACAGACACAGCCCAAGCCACAAAATACCAAACACTTTAGATAAATGAGAGCGATGTCTTTGTCAATCAGGGCTCTAATAACACTGAATTGTACCTGCTTTCTGATGGTACACCATCCAGAGAAAGAAATGCTACTGCCTGGGAACTCATTTCTACTGTAAATACTGTCTGTCATCAGGGCCAATCCATATCCTATGATTTCCTGGGCACCTCTCACTGCAATGGTCCACTGCCCCTATGTTGTGTTTCTTCCTGCCTACTGCAGTAGGTCAAACACACACAGGTCAACTGCAAGTGAATTCCTAGTGGTCACGGAGTGGAGAAGACAAACAAGCTCAATTACTGAAGCTAAACAAGAAAGTCCCTGAAGAATTTTCTGTCCTTAAGGTACTGCCAAAAATTATGCTATACACAAACACTTTCTTGAGCCTATTTTCTAACAGGCTCTTACGGTCAAAGACCCTCTGGTCCTTTCCCTCAGAACCACTTTTCATGATGTATAAACATGAGGTCATGGCCCATCTGCCCTTCCTTTACTAAAGCAGAGGACCATTTATAAGAAACATAATGAGCAGATGGATCTCTACCTAGGCCAAGGCAAGCTGGTGGCCAATCATCCTGGAGACTCAGAATTCCACACCAGATCACAGTTAACCTCTAACAGAAAACAACAACAACATAAACAAAAATCCACTGCTAGACAGGAGGGCTTGGCATGGCCTTCACTTCAGCTCTTGTTTTTCTCTGCTTGTATGTCATTCCCAGATGCTTATGCTTTGATTAGTATTTCCTAACCAAAGAACATTGGATGGTCTAGTTTTCACACAGGAAAGATTTAGCAGCTGCTATCCAGTGGTAGAGAGCTTACCTAGAACACATGCCCCGAAGGCTAGCACCACAGGAAGAAAGCTAGGATGGGAAGACAGGGCTGGTTCAGTCAATAAAGTGCGGCCCTGCAAACATAAGGACCTGAATTCAATCCCCACATCAAAATGTCACAGAGTTTTACAATTGTGTGTGTGTGCCCTGGGGGTGGGACAAGAGACAGGAGTAGCCCTTGGGATTACTGGTCAGTCACATCATTAAGAAGCATCAGGTCAATGAGAGATCGTCTAAAAGAAGTAAATAGCCTTCCTAAGACACCACAGGCTCTTCTCTGGAGCCTATATGTGCACACACATGCCTACACACACATACATAAACACACACCAAGTAAATAAAAAAGAGAAAGAAGAGGGGAAGTAAGAAAGGAAGGAGGGAAGATGGGAGGAAGGGAGACATTTAAGTTACCTGCTACGCAAAATAATAGGAGACAATAATCAGCCCCATCACACACTCATATACCTCTCAATGATTTAAAAACAAAAATGTATTTTTAAAAATAATTTCAAATTAGAGCAAATAACTTTAAGTATTTAAAAGACTGCTGGCCTTTCATCTCTAATATTCTGTCATTTCACTTCTTTTAAAAGCACAACAGACTTCCTTCCCTTCTTGAAAGGCTTACTACAATGAACACTCATTAAGAAAACAATAACAACACACAATTCTGTCAACTACACCCTACATGGTGTCCAAATAGTCTTGCATCTGTTATTTTAAATCCTCGCAAGATACTCATGCATGTGTACAATTACCCTGTTTTCACAGATGAGTGCTGATGTATGTTCCAAATACCAAGGGAGGCATGGAGGGTCACACCTACTTTCATCAGACTTGACATACAAAGGGTGTGTGGGCACCTCCTCTGCACCATGTGATAATGTTTCTAACAGCAATTCTTAGGTGAAATGGCTTTCAACACTCAATAATTCAGTGTTCAAGTGCATGCACATACAAACACACATGTATGTACACACACATAGATATTTAAAACTTGCTACTGATTGCTATATTTTAGCTATAAAAAGAATAAGCTCCTAAAATCAACTGAGAAAAAAAATGAAATCTAAAAGAATATTATACTTGTTACACGGAGGGTCTAGTGTCTCACTGTCCTGTAATACTTTTGAGATGGCTTCTGCCCTGTGGATTTACTATCATCTACGAGAGCTTAAAATTTCCTCGAGACACATTTCCCACCGCCTTAGCAATCCTGAGAATACTGCTTACAACGCATCACGGGGGCTCCAGAGAAGAACTAGGAGAATCTTGCAGATAGTATGGATTACAGCAGATCCGCACCCCACCCCCCAATCAGCTAATCTTCTATGAAAACACCGTGCGGTGAAGGGGAATCCAGAACTCTCAGGGACTGACAGATTCTGTGCTCACATCTCCCTGAATTATTTACTTGCCTCCTATCAAACATCACTGTCTTCATGCTATTATTAAAAACTGTCATGTGTGGGCACGCGTGTTCCTAAGGCATTACATGACCACATGACACCATCCGACAAATATACCACTCTCTGGTTTGTTGTGTCTTTTAAATAGCACAGATTTCAAATTATTTAGACTTTTATTAGGAGACATTTATTATACCACAGAGCTGTAGTTTGAGACAACAAACACCATACAAATCCAACAGTGGTGAAATAAGAAATAGTCATTTGTTCACAACTATGATTTTTTTGTCATCTGCTCTTTCAAAATCCAAAGACATCAAAGCGGCAGAAATCATCTCTGGAAGAATCAGATGGAATACCCCGCCCATATTTTTGCTCCAGGACATGAAGGGATCTTAGAATTGACCTGGGAAGCCTCTGTTTCAGAGGTGGGGCTCAAGAGCTCTGGAAGGCAGCAGTACTCCAGGAGTCGCGCCATAAAGAGGTGCTGGCTTCGGGTGGGGCTGCCTAGTTTGCATTCCCCCCACCACACACACACATTGCTGTCATTTCCCTGAAATCCAAGGATGTGGGATTGTATCAGAGTAAGAAATCCTACAAACTGCTTTGTGTGCCCAACCCCTCCCCCAAGCCCATAATATCTTTAGCTGTTTATCTTAATCTTTGAAAGAGCCATCACGCTAATGTCAGAGTAAACTGTAGAAGGTCTAGGAAAGCAAAGAAATAAAATAGCATGCTGGGGAATCTGATTACCACTCTTTTCTGCATAGGAAGAACACACCAAGGGTGGGACCAAAAAGCCATCCCCTGTCTAGCCAAGCCATCTCCAAGATTGTCGCCAGGCAAACACAGCTGGCTAAAAAAATCTACCTTCTGCTTCCAAAGCCACCTTGCTACGCATTCTGACTCGAAAACTCAGTTATTCAAAGAAAAAATAATAATAAACGACTTGTAGCCAGTGAACACCCAAAGCATACACAGGCGATGGCAAGCCTCAGTAATGCACCGAACACACCTTATCTGAGCTCACTTCATCGTGCTCCAGGCACGGGTTCATACCGAACCTTAGGCTTCATTCCGAATCCCCAGAAAGCAGGCGCTTGCACCTGCTTCTTCCCAGACCAAGGCTTGACACTTCTTACTTTCTATAGCTAGTTACTCCTAAGCCCCCACGGCTCCCCCAGCCTTGCAGCGGCATGTACACACAAACACACACACGCGAGCGCGTACACACACACACACACACACACACACACACACATTTATATACAGACGTTCTGGAGCCTCCAATGCACCTTCTTGGGTCTTTTTCTTCTCTGACTATAGCCGTTCAACTTCTCGCCACTGTCGCTTTTCTGAGCTGCATCTTCGTTCATCATTTTCAGCAGTTTGGGAAGAAAATAGCTGTGCCATCCACCCCGGCCGCGGGAACAGACCACTGGCGAGCATGCACTTGCAGGAGGCAGGCAGGAGCGGGAGGCGGGGTGGGGAAGGGGCGCGCGCTAGGAGGGCGAGGACGGTGACGTTGCCATGGCAGCAGCTGCCACAACTGTTTATCTGACTGCATTGTTAAATCGGATTCAACCAATTACCATCAGGGGACAGACTACAATAAAGAACGCGGTGGAAAAAAAAAAAAAAAAAAAGAATGCCTGGGACAGAAGCAATTTGGGGAACCCTGCTGCTTGCCTTTCGACACACCCATTACAGGATCCGTGCCTGCCACGCATAAAACCTGCACTTCATTTTCTTCCTCCAGGTACTTCAGTGGGACAGACACAATGCATACAGAGGAAATGATGACACTTGAATGTCTGAACCCAAAGGGGTGCATTGCACGTCCGGATGAGCAAATGGAGGTTATTCATATCCCAAAGTAATTATAAGAAAGTTACATTTTTACCACGCTATTCTCTTGGTTCAAGGCTATAACCTTTGAAACCCCTTAAGGACGGCTTCTGTCATAAAGCTTGCTAACAGCTTCAACAGCCATCAGCAACCTGACCACTCCCTCCTGGGCCTCCTGGCAGGGCAAGCTCTGAAGGCACCTGTAACACAGGAGCCCCACCCACTGACCATTTGACACAAGAGGATAGCGGGTGGGGGGGGGGGATGGGGGAAGATTGTTGATTTTCTCAGAACCTTCCTTAACAGCAGTTGGCCAAGGTCTGTTAAATATATAAGATTGTCATGGAGGTAAAACATGTCATGCCTGTTACAGAGATTTTCTGAGCACAGTTCTATTGGCTGATGCATAAAACATAAGCTCTAATCTCGCGGACCTTTTTATCTGATTTTCCACAGTCTTGGCTTGCTTATGTAACAAGAATCCTAATTCCATCTTTTGGATCAAGGTGGCTATATTTCTATATTTAATGTTAAACTGTGGGTGCAAGCAGAGCCAGATATATTTTGCACAGGCACACATGCTAAATACTCATCCTTATTCCTAGAAAACTCCAAGTATAACATGCAGGATAGTTAAGTGTAAAAACAGCGAGGATGAAACCGGGAAGATAATGTATGTGTGCGTGTGCTGGGATGGCTGAAAGCGTCTCTGGGTTCTCATTAGGAAGTCCATTACCACGGCAAACGCGGTGTTTTCAGCTCAGACATGTCTTTTTAAACACGGTTCCGACGTGACAGTGCAGCCGCCTGCCAAGAAACACCTCAACAAAAAACCTCACACTCTTTTCTCAGTACTCTTTCTCTCTGCCTCCTGTCCCAAGATGCTTCCACATGCCACACACAGTTAGCCACACCTTGGTGCCCTCGCTCCCTCCCTTGCTTCTGTACCATCTAATCCATCCCACAAACACCATGCCACAGTGACACCAGGGTCCCACAGACAGGGCAAAGACTCTGAGCGTCCTTTGTTCTTTGTCTACGAGAAGTTTCCAGAAGTCGCTTCCGCTGACTGGTATCAGAGTCCACACCAAAATGTCCATGATGTCCCCTCTCTCATCCTTCCTTATCCCCCCTCCCCACTTCCCTAGGGGAATTCCTTTCCTCTCCTTTTCTTGGGAGCAACTTCAGCTTCGAAACCTGAATTATGACTCAATAAATATGCATTGAATGTCTTCCACGTGGCAAAATCTAAGAACCAGGGAGACTATATCTGATCCCTCAGGGACACGGGAGTAAAACCAAATAGAAAGCATGCTTGTCACTAGATGGCTTATACTATAATAGGGAAATTAGACAAGAAATAAAAATATTAGCTGTAACTGCTATGTGGGAAAAGTAGAGCAAAGGGTGATGAGAGACAGATGCTGTTTAATAAAAGGTGCCTGGGCAGGTTCCCCAGAAACCTGCATGAAGTGAGGGATTAAGCCAAGCGACTCTCTGAAAGAAAAATATTACAGTCAAGGAGAATGGCCATTGAAAGGCCCTCAGAGGAAAAAAGAAAGACAATGTCTATAGTAGCTAGATCTACCAGAGACACATAACGAACAGTCTTCATTCACAGATTCAGCTTTTCAATCAGTAGAGTTGGTAGATAAATCAGAATACCCATTGCTCATTTCTATATAAACCAGAAACAAACAAACTGCATATTATAGCAGTTTATGAACTGATAACTTGTGAGAACGTTTGGCCAACCTCTTGTAACAGTGCCTTCCACATAGGCAATGAAGAACTTTAAATACCCAGGTTCATTCAGTCCTCTCCCTCAGAAAATCAGCCAAAAAATGCCAGGGTGTTTGTCCTACTCCTTTTCTGGTGTTAGATGACTCATAAATAATACAAATGTACACCTCACAGTTCCAGAGACTAGGAAATCCAAGATCGTGGCACAGTGTGCTTGGCTCTGGAGAGGGCCCAGTAGTTCCTTCTGAGGCAGTGCCTAAATGCTTTTTGCTGTGGATACCTGATGGAAGGGACAGGAGGGCAAAGGAGAAGGCCCAGCTAGAATCCTTTTGAAAGCCCCCTAATCCCATCCACAGCTCTGTCTCTGTGATCCAGTCATCTCCTGAAGACTTTCCTCCCCTAAGACCATCTTAATGGGGATGATGTTTCAGCATGAATTTGGGAAAAGGACAAAAATCCAATGCATAACAGTGTTGTTATAGAAATAGAAAGTAGAAATAGAAAAATAGAAAATCTTACACACGCTTGTTTTTCAGAAAGAATGGCACTATTACAATGCCGGCTCCTGACAGAGGTAAACAACTACATTAACCTACAATAAGTATTTCACCCAGAAGACATTGCCAAATGTCTAAGGGAATAGTTGTTCTTTCACCTTCTGAGGTTTTCAATCTGTGCCTCTCATCCAGAAACCCTTTCATTTCCACCCTAATAATGTGTAGTGAACATGTTGTCCAAATGGACTCTAAACTCCTGGAAGGCAGGGTTTTTTTGTTTTGTTTGTTTGTTTGTTTTGTTTTTGTTTTTCAAGACAGGATTTCTCTGTAGCTTTGGAGCCTGTCCTGGAACTAGCTCTTGTAGACCAGGCTCGCCTGGAACTCACAGAGATCTGCCTGCCTCTGCCTCTGGAGTGCTGGAATTAAAGGCATGCGCCACCACCGCTCGGCTAAGGCAGGGTTTTATATGTACTTTGACATTCCATGTGGACTTGATACAGTGTGCAGTATCTGGTAGAGGCCAAGGAACTAATTCTAAATACAATAAAGAAATACATTCAATAATGATCCAGACATGGCGGTGCATGGATATCGTCCCAGTGGATGGAAGGCTGAAGGCTGATCCAATTTCAAGGCCAGCCTGGGCTGCACAGTAAGACGTGCCTAGAAGAAAGAAGAAGGAGTATGGGGGTACACTCCTGTAATCACAGAACTTGGGAGGCGGAGGCAGAAGGATCAGGAATTAAAGGACAACTTTTATCATTTGTGAAGGACATATTTACCATGAGTTTCAGTTTATGACAGGGCATATGTTTTCAAATCTTAGATTTCCCTTTTCTTTTATGCTCTTGTTATCTAGAAGCTGTAAAAAAAATTTTCAAAAAAGATTTTTAAAGAATATTTGAAAATTGGAGCTGATGGATTCAGAATAGCAATGATAATAACACCTTAAACCTATAACACAGTCATAATTCATAAACTCCTTGTTTTCTTTAGGGATGGAACCCCATGAGCACTGGGCTCTCTATTCTCCCTTTACTGCACCCAAGCATCCTCAGCCATGCACACAATAAGTACTTAGTCATTTTTAACGAGGCTCTCATAATCACAAAGGGAGAAGACTCATTTTAATTCCAATATGGATAAGAAAACCAGGGCACAGGCAGTTTGACTGATTTGCCCAAGGTAACAAAGTTAATACAACCTAGAGATTACATTCCTCTGGTCGAAACCCACTATTCCTTTCCTAAATCATGATGACTTTCAATGAAAAGCAGCCACCTGATACTATAAAGTAAGATAGACAAAGACTAAGATGGAAAATGCCAGAAGCAGACACCAGTCACATGTCAGCAACCCACGGAGAGAAAGCATGAGTTCTTGATTGGTTTTATACCACGTACCTTAAAGGCATGGAGATTTATAGATGCTTCTAATAATTTTAGTACGCCTGCTCTATTTTATTAAACCATTAGAGCTAATAGTATTTTACAAATCTAACTCGGACTTTTTTTTTCTTAATCATAAGACTATCTTGGTGGAGTAAAGTCCTTTGGAGAATAAGCAATGATACCATCGAGACAGATCACTTTCCATTTGTGAGTTCATTTGTGAGTCAGGACTGTCTGACGTTGCAAATGCATTTTCAGACACAACACTTAAAAGGTTCACTTCTAGGAGGTTCTCAAGATGCTTTGCCCCTGGGACTGAAACCCTTAACAACTTGGCCGACATCAGACAGGAGTTCCCCAGTCCATTTTCCACCTGGAGGAGCTACGCAGGTGCACCACTGCTACGAATGCAACTGTCAATCAATATCTTCATCTGCGTGGATGTGGCTGCATCTGGAAACTGGGTCCTTACAGAGCCGGTCAACTCTTAGAGGAGGCTCTGGTGGTTTGGAGGAAATCCTAATCTGCAACGGCTATCCTCTGCGAAAAGAGAGGACTGTGTGGAGATACATGGTGAGGAGGTGTGTGAGGACAGGGGAAGAAACTGGAGGTAGGCAGCTGCAAGGAGAGGAATACCAAGAAGTGCCAGACACCACCAGATCTCAGGAGGAGGCGGAGAGGCATCCTTTGGAGCTTCAGAAAGAACGTGACCTGACTACTGCCCCCCCCACCCCTCCTCCACTCCCTGCAAGGTCTTATGCAGCTTAGAATGGCCTCAAATTCGATTTGTAACAAAGAATTACCTTGAATTACCTGCTGAATCTACCTCTTGCCTCTACCGGCCAGTGCTAGGATCAGAGGCTAGGCTCACCACATGCAGTTTTATGCTGTGCTGGGAGGGGGTGGGGGAGGAGTCAAACTCAGGGCTTTGTGCATGCTAGGCAAGAACTCTAGCAACTAAGCTGCTCCCGGGGCACTGCTTAACTTCGGGCTTCAGATTTCATAACTGTGAGGACAGGAGTTATAATGTCCTACTATTCTGCGTCATACATGGATGCTTTGCTACGAAGTGACAGCAGCCATAGTCTCCCATCTCAGTGTGACTGGCTCCAATTGTGAGACTTGGTTCTACCCTGTGTGATATGAGTAGACTTGCATGTCACCTTCATGGTTGCTAGTCAAGCCCACCCATAGTGATGCTCTACTCTTGTTAGACGCATGCTGACTGAAGGAGAAGGAAGATCTCACCCATGAGGTAGAAGAGCCACAGATTGCAAAAGGGTCAGGTGGGTCTCCAATAGTGTGTGGAACCAATTCTCATTCTTCTATTGATATCATGGGGCACGGAAAACTATTTCTCCAGTGTCTTTAGTCATGGAAATTGTGATAGTGCTTTCACAGCAGCTAGTCGGGGGTAGCCAACCGTATCTGCTCACTTCAGAATGTTACGTGAATGACACTCTGAGTACATCAGAGTTCTGAGCTGTGAGAAATGGGCCTTATTTCCTGGACTAAAGACACTGGCCTGATTAGAAAGTGAGGAATTAAAGCAGGGGCAGTAGAGTCACAGAGAGAAATAGCACTTATAAACAGTGTGAGGAAGAGGTGGTCATAGGTTTATAGCATTATGATATCAGATCAACTCCTGTCCATTCTCCTTTTCCTCCTGGCCCTCTTCCTGCAGACATTCTTTGAGTTCTTTTCAGCTGCTGGAAGTCACTAGGCAGATGACTAGTTGACTCTCCCTTGACCTACAGAGAATGGAAACTTAAAACATGAAATGGTTTATCTTGATTGTCAGTTGGATGTGTGTGTGTGTGAGAGAGAGAGAGAGACAGACAGACAGACAGACAGACAGACAACAGACAGACAGACTATGAGGGTGTGTACTGTGTCTCCATGTGAGAATTCTGAGGTGGCCGTGTATAAGTATGCAAAGACCAGAGAAATTTGGTAAGCATCTTCCTCTCTCTCTCTTAGCCATATTGTCTTTAAAAGGGGCCTCTCACTGAACTGGAGGCTCCTCACTTAGATCAGGCTGGCTGACCAGTGAGCTCTCAGGATTACCCCCTCAGCACTGAAGTGACAGATGCACACAGTCCTATAGGCCTGGGGTGCTGGGGATTTGATCTCAGGTCCTCAGGCTTGTAGAGCAACCACTCCTAATCACTGATCCATCACCCCAGGCCCTTGACAGGATTTAGAATTAATTAACCTAAATCAACATCTGGGCCTGTCTATGAAGGTGTGTCTAGAGCACATTAAAGGAGGTAGAAAGACACATCCGGAATGTGAGCGGCGCCACCTGTTGTCTGGAATCCTGAACTAGGTAAAAAGGAGACCACGGGATAAAGACAGCCAATGTCTCTGTCAGATTCCTGACTGGCAATGTGAGCAGTGGCCTCACAAGCCTGCTGCCCCTGCTACAGCAGTCCTCCGCACAGCATTTCCCTGCCTTGATGGACAGCTTCCTCAACCTCAGAGCCCCAATGACCCCTTCTTTTCTTAGGTTGCTTCTCCCGGGCATTTTCCCACCAGAAAATCCACTAATTTTACCTGTCTTGTATTAAATAAAGCATGCCCTTTCCGAGGCACTCTTGGGGTTTCTTGGTTCTATGTTTGTTTAATCTTTTTTCCCAGAGGGAGAAACATAGCAAAATTCACACCAACAAAGGCCCTGGTGTTTGTAGTGCTTCCAGCTCCCAGGGCTGCCCACCTCCAGAGCTCTGTCCTGAATTTGCCTGCTGTTCTTACTCCACTTACTGTTGTGCAGTGTTCCTCTTTGAGAGATGATCTGAAGGCTCTGGATAGTATTACATCTACTCAGGAGCGAACACCAGGCTCGTGAACCAGGCAGGGAAGCTCCCATGTTTCACTGGCTGTTTGGAGCTTCATTATCGCCACCAATGGGAAGCAGTTCCTCTCTCTCTCTCTCCTTCGAGCCTTTCCTGCCTCTCACTGTGTCTGACCCTTACACCACTCACTTATAATTTAATTCAAGGATATCTAACGCTGAGATCCACACATTGGGACCTTGGCGTGAATTAAGCCACTCCCCCCCCCCCCCCAAAGAACGCCTGTTCTAAATGCGAGAGTTATCAGGGAACTGTGGGTGGCTCTCTTTGTAAGGTGTAGAAGCACAGAGCAGGACACACAACCCAGACTGAGTAAAATGGGGGAAAGCTGAGAGGAAGCTCCCTGTAAACTGAGACTATCCGCATCGAAAGTTTGAACAAATCTATGTGAAGAACAACGTTCGAGATGGAAGTTGGGAAAAGTGACCTCCTCAGACGCACAATGTGGGTGGTGTGCCCTCTGATGGCTGCATCCTAGGCCTTAAGACATCACCATGTGTGACTCTGCAGGAACTGACACCATCATGTGTGGTTCTCTGTCCCGTCTCCCCTGGCCCATGCGGTTATTTCTTGTGTCTCCATGTTGGTGATGCTTCAACCCTGGAATCCTAAGTGAGGTGGGTACCACTTTCCAAAGAGTCTTCCTTACAGGCAGCTGCTGGGTGAGAGCTGAGTAGAAGAGTGGAGGAGAGAGCTGTGCTTGAGTCTATAACAGACAGAACCCTGGGAGACATGATGGTGATGGAGTGGACAGACGCGTTCATTAGTCTGTCACCATTAAAGGTGTTACAGTCACAGTTCAGAGAGAAGTGAGAAGGAAGAGGGACGGGCAAGAGGAGCCTTCCGGGGCACACCTCTGAAATCCATTTCATTTAGGAAAGGTGAGAACATGACTCAGAAACGTTTGCTACTCCCTAGATGCCAGAACCGGTCAGAAGGAGAAAAACCAAGCCCAGCATTCATGCTACAGCCTGAGGCGCCTGACTGTGGGAATCTTCTTATGGACACATGTTGAAAAGCCTGAGTCAAACTTTATCTGTGGCTATTTGAAATCAAGGAACCCTTAATTCTTACTTGAATGAGTACAGTGAATGGCCACTGGCCTTAGACAGCCAAAGGAGCATAAATCGTTGCTTCTGATACACTTACAAAAGAGTGTGTCCTGTCCTGGTGAGAGCAGGCTCAGGAACCGGTTCACAGAGTGGATGCTGTTGTTTTCTTGACAGAATCTCACAGAGAAACTGAGGCTGCCCTCGAACTTTAGATCTTCCCAGCACAGTATATTCCTGGCACAGTACTGGGATGCCAGGCTGGAGTCACCAAACCCAGCAGGATGGATTTTGAAGCAGTATTACAGCAATAAGAAGCTTGTTTTTATGTTATTCCAGTCGGGCATAAGGTTTACCAAACAGGTATTTGACTTCAAATTTTATCTTTTTGACCTAAAGATAAAGGCTTTGGAGCCCATGCTGTATAATCTGAGCCTTCTACCTTACCTCCAAATCCATAGTTACTGAAATCAGTATGAGGCTCCTTTTATGTAAATATTAGCCACAATATTTTAGATCAAATGTAGACTTTCACAGAATATCAGAATGTGGGTGAGCTCTCGGTGTGCGTTTTCCTGGCTAGGTCAGTTTTTTAGGACGTACTGTTACCTGCTTGCTCCACTCTATCTCCGGTCTCTGGTGATATGAGTTCTTGAAAATAGATGTTCTAATTGGGTTTCCCTGTAGGTGCAAAGGAGTGGGACGCTGAAGCAGATTGTGTCCTTGACAGACATTGTCCCAGGGTGACTTGACTCTCCCTGTAAAGATTTGTAATCTCAAACGAGTTTCACTATGTGACGAAATCTTTTTCCTCTAACCTCTAAAGAGAGGAACTGTGCCCATTGATGAAAACCCAGCACACAAACAATCCATAGCCTCCACATTTAATCCCTATATAAACATATATCATATTTTAAAAGATACATGAGGACATGACATCCAAAGGAATGTGGACCCTCAGACCCACCCCCTTTCCAACATGCAGTAAGATAGAATTCGCAAAGTTAGGCTATCTATTCAAGGTTACACATTACAAGCTTTCTCATTCGGAATCCAGTGCCCACATCTTCCAGGAGGTGTCATTTTTGCTAAAACGACCTTTGGGATTCTTCAACCGCAGCAAACATACAAACCCTTAAGTTGCTTAGATGTGCCAGGGTGAAAAGAGAAGCTATATAAATCACTAAGCCCCAGGCGCAAATGTTCGGTATTACACTCAAGTATAAGCAAAAGGTCAAGAAAGCTATTATTTTAAACTTTAGAAACATAGAGTAGAGGCTGGGGCTGTAGCTCAGCTGGAAGAGTGCTTGCCTAGCATACAACAGAGCCCTGAGTTTGATCCTGAGTAGTTCCTGCCTGTAATCCCAGCCCTGCCAAGGCTGAGACGGAAGAATCAGATATTCAAGGTCATGTTCAAGTACTTAGTTCTAGTCTAGCCTGGGCTTAAAGAGTCCCTTTCTCAAACATAGATAGATAGATAGATAGATAGATAGATAGATAGATAGATAGATAGATAGATAGATAGATAGATGTTAGATAGATGTTAGATAGATGTTAGATAGATGTAAAATAAAAATAAAGAAAACAGAAGAAACAAAAAGCTAATAAGATAATTCCGCACCCCCCGCCCTCAGGCTCAAAACACTGGAAGAATAGGTGAGGGATCACTGACTGTGGTAACCAGATTGGAAAAGTCAAAAGAGAATTAATGTAGTGGTGAGCTAGAAGTTTTATATTATTACCCTTTCCCAGGAAGAATACTGGGGAATCCATGATAAACATTACAGCTTCAGTCTTTATATAGTTTAAACAAATTTTAAAAAGGCAATGGGTAGTAAAGAAAAATCAGTCTGCAATTTTACCCCTCTGACTGAATAACTAATTGTCTTAGTGTTTCTATTGCTGTGAAGAGACACTACGACCACAGCAATTCTTATAAAGGAAAATGTTTCACTGGGGCTGACTTACACTCTCATCACAGGGAGAAGCATGGCAGCACAGAGGCAGACACGGTGCTCGAGAAGGAGCTGAGTGTACTACATCCTGACCTATAGGCAGCAGGGAGAGAGAGTAAGCCACTGGGCCTGGCCAGAGCTTCTGAAACCTCAAATCTCACTCCAGTGACACACTTCCTCCAGTAAGGCCATACCTACTCCAACAAAGTCGCACCTCCCATTCCTTTCCAATAATGCTACTCCCTATGAACCTATGGAGGCTCATTCAAATCACACACTAATTATGGGCCACTACTCTCCCTCCCGTTTAAAATTTGTTCAAAATGAACTTCTACTTCCCATCAATCCAGACTGACACTAATCCATTTATCCATTACTGTCACAAATTACTTCATAAACCTACTGGCTTTATTAATGCTTTTATTTTGCTCACAAATCTGTGGGTCAGGGACTCAGGCCCGGATCTGCTGTCTGGCTCATTCTGACTCATGTTATGTGTGCTGAGCCCAATGCTACAGTGGATCCTTGTTAACTCTCCAGATCCTCAGAACTCATTACTCCGTCCTACATGTCAATTTGTTCCTCAGAGCTTCCCCAGGCAGCCTGAGCATCTCTCTGTTTAGTGGTCCCAAGGTAGATGCATTCCTCCATGACAGCTGGCTTCCAAGAGGTAGGCAATGGAAACTGCCAAATCATAAAAAGCTCTTCTGTATTTTATTGGTCAAAACAGTCATATGGTGCGCTTGAGTTCAGGGGGTGAAGAAGCAGAGTGCCCCTGTGCATGGTGTGATAGGAAGGTTATGTCATAGAAGAGCAATTAGGATGGGGGCTTTAATAGATGTTTCCTATGGATTGACAAATTCCTTCTGGGGAGCCGAGAGAATTTTCCAAGACTCAGGAAGTTCATGAGGTTTTGAGACCCAGGAGGCCCCTTTGCAGGTATGTAAGTAGCAAATGACCACGGGAAAAGCAGTCATTGCTGGAGGAGCTGCCTGAAAGCTGAACAAGGAACTCTAAATCGCAGCTTCCCTGAGTTGTCATCCATGCAGGTGTGCGCCGTTCCAGGATGGGGCTGTTTCGGACGCATGCATGTTCCAGTGTTTAGCCTCTTCCCTGGGTACCTGTAGGTAACGCCAATAAACTCACTAGCTTAGCAAGCTAGACAAGGTAAGACTTGTTTCTTTAGTCTTAGTTGGAACGCTATGTGGAGTGGATGAACATTCTCTTCTTAACAGAGCATTCCAAAGACTGCAGCCTGTTCTGTTTCTGCAATAACATGCTAAGCTGTCCTTTGTACTTTTCTGTAGCTAAAAGGAAAATATATCTTTTTTTCACATTCCGTAGTCTATATAACTGGAAACAATAATAATATAGCCCAGTGGTTAAGAGCACTTGTTGCTCTTGCAAGAGGACCCAGGTTTGGTTCTCAGGACCCAGATCAAACAGTCATCACTACCTTTAACTCCAGCCCCAAGAGATCTAATACCCTCTTTGGCAGTCATGGGCACTGCATACATGTGGAGCACATACAGGCAAGCAGGTATGCACACATACACATTAGTAAATCATTGTTTTACACACAGTGAAAGGGAAAATAATGGTCCATTTTCAAAAGTACCGAACCAGCTTAGGTCCAGCTACAGATAAACAAGAAACACTTGGTTCTGCTGTCAGGCTGTTTTTGTTGTTGTTGTTGTTTGTTTGTTTGTTTGTTTGTTTGTTTTCCTGCTAAAAGTCCCTAAGTCTATGAGCTTATGTTGTAAAGTAGGAGAAAAGGAGACTCACATGGAGATTAAAGCAGTTAAAAGATCAGCACTCTACTATCAGGCGAATTTAATGGGGCTGCCTTTGCTTTAAATACCCTGAAGTTTCTTCCACTTGGAAAACAGGTGTTGGAAGACATAAGAAATGGAAGAATTTCATTTTTCTCAAGGTCGCCAAATAAGGCTAAAGAGTGAAGTCACACAGTGATGCTGACAGTAATTTAGACCTAGAAAATGATTTTGTCGGCTGAACAGGTGCTGCGGGGGCAATCAGTCTGGACAGGAACAGCCACTGAGCCTTGAATTGATTACTCTTCCCTTTTCTCATTCCCAACATATCCAGGAAACACAGCCTTTTGCTTCTGCCTTAGAAACACATCAGACAGACTCCTTCTACTCCTGCTGTCCCATCTCTTTCCTCCCAGATTTGACACCAGACCAAACAAGCTGGGCCTTCCAGTTCTGTGCTCCCATCTAGACGGCTGCGCATTTATTCCTCAGGAACCCTTATTTGAGTCCCCACTAGTTTCAGAATAAATTTCAAATGCCTGCAGCCAGTGCTCAAAAGCACCTATGCTTGTAAACATTCTACTCAAAGCTATCTAGAGAGGAAGATGGGAAGACAAAGTAAATCAAAATAGAATGTATGATTACATTTTGTTAACAAAAAAAAAAAGAAAGAAAGAAACGAGAGCATCCAGGAGAAATGCATATCCTAATTTGGTGTGTCAGTAAAAACTCCCAAGATAAAAATTCCTATTCCTGCTGGGCGGTAGTGGCGCATGCCTTTCATCCCAGCACTCAGGAGGCAGAGGCAGGCAGATCTCTGTGAGTTTGAGACCAGCCTGGTCTACAGAGTGAATTCCAGGACAGGCTCCAAAGCCACAGAGAAACCCTGTCTTGGAAATAAAAAACCCCAAAACAAACAAACAAACAAAAAAGACTCCTATTCCTGTTTTCTTTATTCTCCCTATCGTCTGCCCTCCTCGGGTCTTACAACTGACTTGATTCTTTGGACGTATCATATTTCTTTTATGCTGTCTAAATGTCTTTATTATTACTGGGCACCGTGTATGCCACAGAGAGTATGTGGAGGCCAAAGGACAGCATTTGAGAGTCACCTCTTTCCTTCCACTGTGGAGCCAGGGAATCGAACTTAGGTCATCTAGCGTTTGTGGCAAGCGCTTTTGCCCGCTAGCCCTCAGGTGGAATCTTCCAACAGTGACAAACTTTGGTAAACGCCTTTTCTAAGCCCCTCACTCTTTGGCATCTTGTTTGCATTGATCACATAAGTTAGTATCTACTTAATGTGCATCTGCCTTTTCTTCCCTTGCAGATAAACCCAGGACAACTCATCCTCCTGGAAGACACCAAAGAAAATCTACCCTGTTGATATGCAGTTTTGTTTTCTTCAATAGTAAGATCAAACCCAAGACTTCCTGTGCGCTATGCAAGCTTTCTACCTCGAGCTACACCCTAACTCTAATAACTGTCTTTCCCATTCTGAGTTAAAGCTGCTGCTGCTGTTGTTGTTGTTTGCTCTGGTTTTGTTCCCCCTTCCACCAACTTATAGCATCTGCACTGATAGGAAAGTCCTTTTTAGTTTTTTGTAGATGTCAGCCTGACTTAGAACAAAGGATGAGTTCCAGAAGTTTGAAATGTTTAGTCTGTGAGATATTCGACATTAGTTCTTGGATGACCCACAGAAAGCCTTTGTGACTCTCCACAGGGTTCTCAGATATGTTGCTAACATTTTAAATATTTATGCAAGAAGATGAATTTCAAAATCCAGAGATGCCAAAACAACTTTTCTAATAAGGCATCTTACTCCAGAACTCTGCTAGAGAAGAGAAGGATATCATTGAGCAAAATGAATCAAGCAGTATTCTTGTTTTCCAAACGTGCTCAGAATCAGGCCAATATGCCTTCAGCGAACACCATCATGAACTGCTGAGAGCCTGTCTCTGTCCTCCGCTCTAGAGATACAAAGCAAATTAAGATGCAATAGTCTCCTTCAAGGAGTTACAGAAAGAGATACTCTCTTCTCATTGTGAATTTTCCTTCATTCTAACCTGTGAAAGTTAAAACTGCCCACAGGGAGGCTCCTTTTAATTAGCCAGGCTTTTCTCATCAATATTTTCTTACCAACAACTCTGGCCAAATGACACATAATGTGTTGACGAGCTGAATATATTGCATAGAAATCCAAATTATTTGGCTATTACTTGTTTAATTTGGAAAGTCCATCTATTTGCTACCTTTAAGAGGTGCAGATCCTCTGCATGAACGGTCTGAACTCTTACCCATCCACTGAGTCATATTGTGATCCTGGGAACGTGTCTGTCTTCCATGTGACCAGAAGTTATGTTATAGGGTATCCAGTGTCAACTGAACTTCCAAATTTCAATTCCTCTGATGGAACTGCAACTGTGAGAGTGTTTCAAGAAAAATGGATACCAACAGATATTCGTAGGAGACGTCTGTCTATAAGGATTTGAATCCTAGGAACACCACACCCGCTAACGCACACAGTGGGTGGTTTGCTTAGGGAACATAAAACAAATAAGACCCATTTAATTGGAAAAGAGTACTTCCCTTCTCGCTAAAAGAGTTTTAAATCTGTCATTGGTAACACTGACCTTGCAAAAATAAAGGGAGCTATTTTGGAGCAATATTTCCTAGACATATCACAGCCTAACGGAAAGATTTGGGCTCATACAAACACTCTATGACTATTTCCAAAGCCCAACACCATCAGGATTACATTGGGCAATGTAAGAGTCTACACTGTGGCCATGGAATTCCTTCAGACTAACACTTAAACAAGGAAAAGTGAGAATGGAGACTATAGAGAAGGGCTCACGAGACAATGAGGATTGATATTTCATTACTCTGGAATCCATTTTAAACCCCGCTGGGGAAACCAGCATTCAATTTCCCAATGAGGAGGCAAACTGGTACTGCATTAGGTCGACACCTGACGTTCACAGAATGTCTTTATCGAGCTCATTGGCCTCAGCTCTCACCATAGCCCTCTGTAAGGAGTCATCTGTGGCTCTCAACCTGCAGAGAACTAAGCAAGGTAAGCCAGGGTGTGTGGCAGGGGACGGCAATCACGTTTTCCACCCCCGTATGTATTTAACCCACACCCTTGAGTTTATACACTTTGTCCTCATGCCTAGACCAAACCTATCTAGCAATACATTTTCTATATGTAGAAACAGTTCAAAATGCCTAAAAAAAAGCTCTTCAAATCATTTAACATTATTCTCCCTCCAAAAACTCAACATGGTTCACACTGCCTATGTCCTACAAACAGTGTGTGGAGCTAAATACACCAGGCAGAACTATTCAGAGGAGCCCTGCTAATGCTCTTATCCATGTTGGACAGCATGGACATCCCTGCTGCAGATTCCAGGATGCTTTGGTCTCAGGAGGTCTTAGAAGTATTAAACTGCAACTTGAACACACACTCGCTACGTGCCATTGTCACTCCCTCAAAATACACTTGGCTTAGCTTGAAAAAAAATACAAATATTTTGTCTTAGAGAAGAAAGGGAAGGGAAGAAAAGAGACACGCGCACAAAAGGGTACGCGGTTTGCAGAGGCCTGCATTGGATACCACGGCCCGCTGCTCATTCATTCCGTGTTTCACATTTACTAACTGAGAGCACAGGGCTGTTCCAGAGGGATTTCCCCACCCTCCTGTAATGAGCGGCTTCCCTTAGCTGCCTCCTGCTCAAGGCTGCAGTTACATCTGTCCCGTCCTGATAACAAAAGAACAAAGGAACAAACCCCCATCTCCTTAAGGTTCCATCAGGGATAAGGCGGTCATCAAATGCAACCAGAATTAAAAATAAAAGAGAAAGAGTATGGGAGAGTGGAAAGTGAAATCATTTCTTCATTTTTAATTACATTTTGGTGCCCAAGTAAATCTCATTGTAAGTGGCTGCAATCCCTTAGGATGAAGTTTAAAGTCAAAACATCCCAGCTAACCAATAGGCACAAAATCAGCCCATCTGCCCATTACTGTGCGACAGTCCCCAAGGCATCTCTCTCCCTCAAGGCAAGATGAGTGGAAGTCAGAGAAAGACAAATATCTCCAAAAGAGAGGAACTACAGAGAAATTTTGAGCAACTTAATAAACTGATTATAAAATTAGTTCTTTCTACTGCATCTCTTACAGAAGTCTCATAAACAATAATGTCATACAATTCTTCTTTGCATTTACTGCAAAGTAAATTTCAAAGCCTTTTTGGCCAATTGTGAATTACAGTCACAGAGCTGGCACACAACCTGAGCCATCAAATAAGTATTTTTCAAGCAAATTAATCTCTTGAGCCATAAGGAGAAACCAAGGGTGTCTCCGCCCAACTTTCTATTATTGTTCTTGACTTTTTGAATATTTCTCACCCTTAAAATCCACTAAAAAAAAAAAAACACTTTCCCTCTGTCTGTGTAGAAAAGACCAAGACCCATCCCACTAAGAAATCCTTCTGTGTTTAAAAATATTTATATTTGCCACTTTCCAATTTACATTTTTTTTTACTTAGAACTACCTGAAATGGTCAAACCTCTGTGCTTTCTTCTTTTTTTAACGTATGTATGAGTATGTTCACGGGTGTATGCATGCATGCATGCATGCATGTGTGTATATGGGTGTTATGTGCATGTGTGTGTTTTTGTGTGTGTGCATGCACATATGTGTGCACGTGCATCTATATGCATGTGTGTGTTTCTGCATGTGTATGCATGTGCTGTGCATATGTGTGCCTTGCATATGTGTGTGTGTGCACGTGTGTGAGTATACATGCACTGGCATATGGAATTCATAGGTGGATGTCAAATGTCCTCCTAATTGCCTCCCACTTTATTCACTGAGGCAGGCCTCTTGCTGAGCCAGGAGCCAGCAGCTTGACAAATGGAGCTAAGCCTGCTTGTTCTGTGCCTTCCTCCTGCACTCTGGGTTTGTAGGTGGCTACCACGCTCACCAAGCTTTTATGTAAGTGCTGGGGATCCAAACTGTCCCTCACGTTTATGTAGCAAGTGCTTTATCCACTCAACCATCACCCCATTCCCTAATCTTTTCTTTACTATTATTTCGATTACCTTCTGTGGTAGTTTAAATACTTGAACCACAGGGAGTGTCACTATTAAGAGGTGTGGCCTTGTTGGAGCAGATGTGACCTTATTGGAGGAAGTGTGTCACTGTGGAGGAGGGCTTTGAGGTCTCAGAAGCACAAGTCAGTTCTTTGACTGCAGATCAAGATGCAGAAATCTCAGCTCCTTCTCCAGCACCAACTCTGTGGCCATGCTTCTCACCATGATGATATTGGAGAAACCTTCTGAGACTGTAAGCCAGCCCCAATTAAATATTTTCTTTTATAAAAATTGCCTTAGTCAGCAAGGCAGTGGTGAAGCATGTCTTTAATCCCAGCATTTAGAAGGCAGAGACTGTTGAATCTCTGTGAATTTAAGGCCAGTCTAGTATACAGAGTGAGTTCCAGAACAGCCAGGTCTATACAGAGAAACTCTGTCTCAAAAACAAACAAACAACAAAAAACAAAAAGAAAAACAAAAAAGAATGCCTTGGTCACGGTGTCTCTTCACAGCAATAGGAACCCTAGCCAAGACACCTTTGAATGCTCTCCAGTTTTACTTTACAGTTATTGGGGGTTTTTTGTTTGGTTGTTTGATTGGTTGGTTTTGGGTTTTGGTTTTTCAAGACAGGGTTTCTCTGTGTAACTTTGGAACCTGTCCTGGAACTTTCTCTATAGACCAGGTTGACTTTGAACTCACAGAGACTTGCCTGCCTCTGCTTCCTGAGTGCTGGAATTAAAGGCATGGGGCATCACTGCCCGGCTGCTTTATAGTTCTTTTTTTTAAAGATTTATTTCTTTATTATGCATACAACATTCTGCCTCGATGTATGTCTGCACGCCAAAGGAGGGCGCCAGTTCCCAGTACAGATGGTTGTGAGCCACCATGAACTCAGGACCTCTGGAAGAGCAGCCAGTACGCTTAACCTCTGAGCCATCTATCCAGCCCCTATAGTTCTTAAAGTATATAGACTGCTGTCACTCATACAAACAATACAATCCACACTCATTATGGTACAGACATAGTGCAAACAATGGCAGTGAATTGTTGATTCATATTTTGCTTATAATAGATTTTTTTTGTTCTTTTCCTCTATTTGTTGTACCAAATCTAATCCTGTATTTGCATCCCTATATTGGGCTATCATTCCTTATTTGTAAAGCTAACCTTATTTCTAGATTTTGGAGACTTGCCTAATAGGTGCATCAAGGAAAAATCTCATAGACATAGGCTAGATTGGTTTTTGCCAGAATGCTCTTCAATCAGGTGGACCCAAACCATACACACTGTTCAGTGTTCCACAAGATGGAACTAGAACTATTCCATCCATTAATGCTTCAACGGTCTCTGCCTTAGGCCAGGCTGGAAGTGACCATTTCATTGGGAAAATATCAAGTGAGCCAAATGGAAGACTAACTGGCTGATCCCTTTCCTTATGTGATTTAAAAGACTATTTGATTTTCATTTTATTTTAATCCTACAGTTGAAATAAATAGTCTATTTTCAATGTTATCTGCTACCTTTTGAATATATTTATAAATCATAATGTATTCTATACTTCTTTATTTGCATTTTATTTTCAATAATAAATATTAAATTTTCATGTAAAAAGCTGTGCCCTAGTAGCAAGAAATCCAGAAAGTAAGTCAGATTATACAATTCAACTCTGAATAAGACAATGGGAAAAACATGCAAAATTGTGTGGGTGTTGATTAAGTAAGAAGACACAAATGTGTTACTAGTTCTCAGGTGTGGTTTGAGAACAAATGAACAGAGATATCCTTATGCCTATCAAGACATTTGGACAGTTGTTTCTTGTTTGGTTTTTTTTTTTTTTTTTTTTTTGACTATCCAAGTAAGTAAGTCATTCTTCATTAATGAGGTTCAGAGAAAATGGTACAGCAGGAAATGAGGAGAGGGCATGGCAGGCCGTTCCACGCGTTCCAACCTATCAGTGCTCAGGGGACTTCAGACACACTGAACACCAAGCTTCTTAAGTCCACAGAGAAAAAAAAACTGAACAAACTGGTGTGTTTGCTTTCATGCACCATTCAGCTCAGTTCACTTCTGCCCTGTTCTGCTTCATTTGAGAAAGGGTCTCTCTGTGCAGCCTTAACTGGCCCAGAATTCACTTTGTAGGTCAGGCTGACCTCAAACTCCATATCCTCCTGCCTCTGCCTCCCGAGAGCTGGGCTCACAAGGATGAAAGACCAGTCTTAGCCTTGCAAAAGACATCTCCAACCTTTCTTCTAACCTGTATCAGAAGCAGCTGTTCTTCCTTTGACTTAACTGCATTCTCGGAGCATGGCTATGTTATCACTTACACAGATATACACCATCCTTCAATGTCTTAAATGTGCCAACCTTATGTCCCTTATTATTAAATATCATATAATAATCCCTTTACATATTATAGTTCCCAGTGTCTACCACTGTACTCAGCGCCTTGCACAAAATAGGTGTGCAATGCACTTGCCTGTTGGATGAAGATGGGCTAACAAAGGTTCTGCCAACTTTCCTAACTTGTTATGTCCTGACTGGCTTCTGGGACATTCCCCTGCTCTTCCTCCTGTTCCTTCCTGCTCATTTGTTCAGCTCCTTCAGAGGCCTCTTAGCTTTCAGGACACTTTCTTTGAGAAACCTCTGTCCTCTTAGGATGGTAATTTACCTACCATCAGAATATTCTGTATTTCTCTAGCATGTCCTTTAGTTCATTCTATTGCAATTGCTTGATTGCCTTGCACCCTGAAAAATTTAAGCAAATCGTTGGCCATTAACAGGAAAGCGGGATATTCATAGTGAGAGCTACATGATCACGTGTTGAATAGGTGCCCCTCAGTTGCTAGTGGAGAACAGCTGGAATAAGCAAATGGACAAGTCAGGAAACACGCACCATGAAGCTTCATAGTTTTGCTATATTTAACATCAATAAAATTGGGCACAACATGTGGCAATATGAGAGTTTATGGCAAACAATAATATCTATTATTTTATCCACGTCACCATTTCCACGTAAGTCCACCAATCTCCTTCCCCTGTGAGATGTGTGTTTCTGTGTGTTTAAGGAAATGTCAACAAAAAGACTTCGATTCGCTCTCTATACACATCCCAAAAGGTAATTCAATGTCATTTTTCTGAGACCACAGACTTAAAGGAATTTTTAAGCTTGTAAAAGTAAAAATCTTTCATCAAACCATTCAATAGAGATGAAAGAAAACATCCGTCTGACCCCTGGGGAAAAGAGCTCTTTTTTAGCTTAGGTAACCTGATGTAATGTTGGTGCCCCAGGGTCAGGTACCTGCTGTTCAGCTGTGGTAATGGTAGCCCCAAGAAAGGGACAGGCACTGAGTTAAGCCGAAGAGTCGCATTCAAGCAGACAGAGATCAGGTTCTGCACAATCAGCAAAAAGCACACATTCTTTGGGCTCAGAGTGAACCTGCAGTATTATAATTGGAAGAATAAGCCACATTTAAGGAAATGCCATGGACCTGGAGCACTGTTACAAACTAGAGTGACATTTAAATACTTATTTTCCTGCAATCATTGAGGTAGTGATGGCACTGAACTTCCAAGCACCTACAGATAGAAACTCAAAACTTTATGAATTATCCCACACAGAAGTCCCCAAGAAATGCTTTAGCTATTCCAGCTACAGAAGGGTTTGCCTGTCACCAGATACTCAAGTCAGAAGAAAAGAATCACTTACTTTCCAGGGAAGCAGCGACCATGAAGATGTCGCATCGCTGCCCAACTTGAAGCAAGTCCAAATGCTCCCCATACCTGGCACACCGTTCCTCACCCTCCCTGACACAGATGGCTTCCTTCGATCTCAACTTTGCCTGCTTCTCTTCCTGTGCAAGGCCTTGGGAAAGTGGCCTATCTCAGAGATTTCCACTTTCTGACCTCTAATGCTTCTCCAGTCTGGCTCCATGCCAACCACAGCAAAACGCCACCCCATCCAAGGTTTCTAATAACCAACACTCAGCTAAATCAAACTGTGTCTTCCCTGAACTAAGACATTCACTTCTTCCCTTCGGAAAGTCTCTCAGCATGGCCCAGTTTAGGAATAGACTCTCTGCCCTGGCTCCTCATGATCCTGCATTTCCAGACAGGAGCCTGCCCTCCGTGGCTGTTTCTTTCTAATTCTTTTGCATGTTATTAGCCAGATTTGCCCTTTGCACAGCTTAGCACGTGTGCCTCTCATATAAACAGCCATCGTCATATTTACCAATGTTCTCTATCCACCGAAACCACCCACCCTTGTAGCTCGAAACTTCCAGCTGTAAGTCAATGCGATCAAAGCTCTGATGTGGTAAATATGTCTATAGTTGAGAATCTACAGTAACAATGCTTGGTTGCTAAAATGAAGAGAAATTTAGACATGGCTCCTGCTATCAGGGAACTTAAAATGGTAGCTCTCCAATGCACAGCACAGAATCTTTAACCTGCCTGGTCACCAGAATGCATGTCATGGGGGTCCTTGGGTTAGATGCAGCTTGATTGTGTAGCTTGCTTCATCGCGTGGAGTTTGCCTCACACACCTGTTTTGGTGCTGTTAGAATGCACGTTAAAAAATAAGATTTTCTCTCAAATGTTTTACTATTGACTTCTGAAAACTCGGGTCTGGCAATAGGGTGCTACAACGTGCAGCCGTGTTTATAGTGACCTTTTAAGATAGTATATGTGCCTCCATGCCAGGTCCCTGGTGTCAGTGGCCACTCATCCTGGCATTCAAGCTGTTGGATTTCTTAATAGAGTTGCAAGAACTCTATCAAATACGCAAGTCCAAATTAATGGAGAAGTCAAGAAAGTCCTCTAATTCCAAGGGAGCTTCGCTCATTTACTTGAAGTGAATATTTCTGTTTTAAAGCTCGAATACTAGAAAATGAACACATGTGAAGGTTAACTAATCTACTTTAGTTCACCTCTCCATCATCTCTCTGCCTTAAAGCCACCTAGCCATCAGCAAGGCCACCTGTGCCCCCACGTAGGCTGTAGCACTCATGCCCCTACAACTCCACAAATTTCAAAAGCTGCTGTTTTTTCTTTCCTTCCTTTTCTTTTTTTTTTGGGGGGGGGTATTTTACCTTGTGGGGAGTCTTGCTACATACTCCAGGTTGGATTGAAATTCATCATGTAGCCAGGCTGGCCTCCACCTCACAATTTCCCTGCCTCTTTCTTCCCGCTACTGCAATAATAGATAAGCCATGTCTGGCTACATATTGCTTTTCCACCAAATGTTACCTCATCTGAGAGTGGGACCCCTTCCTTTAGCCCTTGGATGTCCTTAGCAATTTATAATTGCAAGTTTCCCAGAGAAAACCAAAGGTATTCATCAGCTATTCACAAGCAGCCAAGAAACATAACGTACAAAGCTAATTACTGCTGCACAGGACACAGGCGCATTCATTTTGAAAGCCTGAAGACATGATTGAAGAGAAGCTACAGAAAGCATCCCAGAGACTAATTTTAAGTAGGGTTTTTGAATAGAAGAATGTTACATGCATAAGGCACTGAAAGAAAAATACATTCGCGTGGATAAAATGGAAAAAAATTCAGTGTCAACGGGTCTATCAGAAAAGTAACGTGTGTGGAGGGTGTAGAAGGGATATGGTGGCTAAGAATCCTCCAAGAGATGGAGGGCGTGGTGCCGTATCACCTGGAGTCTCCTCAATCTGGAGGGCAAAACAGAAGGATTGGAAGGAAGTTCAAGGACATCCTCAACTACAGAGCAAGTTTTAGGCTAACCTGGATTACATGTTTTGGAAACAAAAAAGACAAAAGGAGTTGGTGTCCAGGGAGATCCCCCCAGTCCACATGTGAAGCCCTCCCTCCTCCTGTGAAGGTTCTCACAGCCGATGCTGAGGCAAGGGATGGGACAGTGGATGGAGGCAGCCACTTTGTGGCCTTGTCGGGGAAAAGAAATGGAAGGAGAAAGTAAGGTGACTGGAGTAACAGCCAAAGACTGGCTCTCATTATAATTAAGGTAAATCAAGGCAAGCAGGACAGGGAAGAGCAATATGACAGCTACTTTGCATAGGGATTATAAACTTAAGAATTAGGGGGAAATGATTATCTAAAGAATTTTGGTTTTGCATGATGGTAGTAAAAAATTCTAACAGTAAAAAAAATCTGTTATAGGCTCTTATAATGATATCTAAATCAAATGCAATATATTTCAAATTTCCCTCAAACATGATTTTACTGTTAACATGAACTTCTTTGGGCTCAAAGCATAAAAGAAAACACAGTTGGAAAAGATAAATCTATACCACTTTAAAGAAAGTATCCTCCATACTTTTTCAAAACTATCACAAGGTCTGAGATTCTGTGCCCAACACATATTTTGAGAAATAATGAATCATGCTGACTTTTAGCCACTGGACGCTGTTTGAAATGCTGGGTGGCAAAATGTGTCTAAATTTGCATAATGTGATTGAAGTCTATGTCGGTCACTTTCTGCTGCTGTGATAAACATCACAGATAGAGTTTATGTGGTTTCTGGTCTCCAGAGGGTGAGTCCATACTGGTGAGGAATGGGAGAGGGGAGCATGGCGCAGGCGGTGAGGGAGAGGCAAGGGGAGCATTGGCAGCAGGTGGTAAGAGTAGGAAGCTGAGAGATCACATCCTCAACCACAAACACAAAACAGAGAAAGTGAACTGGAAGTGGGCAATGCTATAAACTCTCAAAGCCTGCTCTCTAGTGATGTAATTCTCCAGCAAGCCAACACTTCCCTATAATGTCTCCAAATACCAAAACTGCCTGAGGAGCAAGTGTTTGGATGCATGAGTCTATGGGAGACATTTCTCATTCCAAACAACACAGACTCCTTTAAGAAACAAGCCATGAGGGCCTTCAAAGATATAAGAGAGCAAGCAGATCCTCTTTTATAAGAGTTGCCTTGGTCATGATGCCTTTCACAGTGATAAAACAGTAACTAAGACATCCCCAGGAGCATAGGTACATACTTTTAAAAATTCAGTCTTGACATTCATTCCTTTTACTAAAATTAAAGAAACAGAGGGAGAAGCCTTCCCTCTCTCTGTGCCTTCATGGTACTGGTGAGGCTATCCTGTAGACCTTCGGCAACATGTTCCCTCCTGGATGGAAAAATACAACAATGGGAACGTGCCTGAACTCTGTCATCATTCTTGCATCAGTCAGCCAAAGGAAAGTGATATGGCGGCTCCCCAAAATAGGCATGACTTTTATTACACCCAATCTACTCTCTAACGCCCTCAAGGTTAAGTGAATTAGAGTGTCATCCAGAAAGATAGGGGAGGGAGCAACTTTATCTTGAGTTTAAAATTTCTCTATTATAGTTCATTCCAAAAAAAAACACAACATACCCCAACTTTCTATATGCACTCAGTGCTGGCCACGGGCAATGGCCAACTGACCTCAGGGGATCACCTAGACTCTAGGGCCACCACCAGCAAGGCACTGGATCAATGTCTGAGCTGTTCTGAGTAAGTGTCCACATTGTGCACAGTGTAGTGTTTGAACTATAGCCACTAACAGATGGAAAACACTATTATCCCGGAGCTATCACAGATAGCAAGAAATGCTCAGATTAACAATGGGAAACAAAAGGCTTTAAGAGAAATAATTGCTCTTAGTTTGCAATCTGGTAAAACATACATTTAAAAAAAATGGCAAGAACCGCATGGCTGAATTTGCCTAAACTACAAATTTATAAACATGTTTATATTTTAAAAACATACATGATCAATAACACTGTGCTAATAAAACTGATAATTTATCCAGTTTTCTTCTTGCAGGGAAGGAAACGCACACACATTTGTAGAAACAACCTTGACCACCAAAGAATTCACTAATACGTAATAAAATGCCTCACTTGGTAATTACAAATATTTATTTATATTTCATGAAGTCCTGCCTTTATACAGCTTTGGAGCTTAGACCACAATGCCCCGGAGCGAGACTGGCATCTTGTGCTGACAACTTTGCAGAAAGGGAGGTTGAAAGGCTTGCAGAGTGGTCTTCCTGGCCCCAATAAAACACAGGGCAAGACTAGAATTCTTCTCCTCTGAAAGCTAGAAATACTTACAGCAAGCCAGTTCTAGGGCCGTCCCTTCCGTTTCCCTGGAGACTCATTTTAGAGAGAGTCCATGGGGAGGAGGGGATGCTACAGAAAGAGGTAACGGAGACTCTGACACACAGACCTTATGGGCTCCCCATCTCTCTCATATACTCTGTTCATCTCATTTTCACACAGCCGATTATTGCTTTCGAAATCAAAGCACAAAAGCAGGCAGCTTTTGCCCAGCTCTTGGATATCCATTTTTGAAAGCCCTACAACACAAAACAACATAAAAACTAGGGATTGAGTAAGTGTGTTCGACTGGTCCCTTGCTAGCCCACTGCTTACAGGAGTGTTGGCTGTGATGGTGAGGAAGGGGGTCATCATCCTGTAATAGCAAAGCTCCTTTCTGAAATGATTTTCTTGTCATCTGTAAAAACTACACTAAATAAGAGCAAGCGATTTGACTCCATGGTAATGTTTCACCATGTATGTACAATAGCTTTCTACTGTAGCATGGTGCTTTAGTCAATGTTCTACTAAATAGTTTATTTTTCTATTTCAGTATTAAGAAAGAAAATTCTGGCATGATGCCACTGATCTATAATCCTAGCATTCAGGAATTGAGCAAGAGAATGAAGAGTTCAAAGTCATCCTCAGTTCAAGGTTAATCTGAACTATATGATACCCTGTCTCTGGAAGAAAAAAAAAGAAGCAGAAAGTAATGCGGCATAAAGATGTATATGGTCTGGCACCTGGGACTGCCACTTGTCACTGAATGGAGGATATAACCATGACCTAGTTATCCTTGTGGGTTTCACAACCTGCTACCCTTGGCCTCTGATGGAAAAACTTGAGGTGCTTTGACTTCATCTATGGGTCCCTTTGTTTTGAAAAGTTCTTGACTTCTATAAATACATCGGGGAAATTTTTTTTCAAAGCCACGTTGTCTTGAAATGGGAAGGGAAACTAAACAGAAATTTATGAGACTCAGTCACTAGCAGTCAGTCACATGGAGGATGCTGGTCTCATTGGGACAGCTGGACAAACTGTTAACTCTAACCTGCAAGCGTTTCAGGGTGCGTAGAGGCAGGTTGGCCTGAATTCTATGGGTAGCCTAGTTACTCATAAATTAGTTGTTTAGAAATGAAAAGCTATGTATTTTGATGTCAGTATTAGCAAGAAGTTTCAGAAAAGCCAACCGGCCTTCAATGGAGAAATCAAGAGAGGTTTTTATAAAGTACATCTGGTCTCCATCTTAGCCAGAGACAGATCAACAGCTGTCCTGGCAGCTGCTGAATCCTAGTGTGAGCCTACACCAGGTGGAATTGCCGAGTGAGCTGTCTTTTCTATGGGAATTGCCCTGGGAGAAGGAATTCAAATATTTTATACTACAACATTTTTTTAATTGCAGCTTTAAAGTACAAGAACAACAAAATCAGAAAGCAGTGGGGGAGGGGGGAGATGCCATTTGGCCTGAGACTAAACTTGCTTATGGTGCTTCCCCCATGCCGCTGAGTAAGAATTTCTTTCTACTAAAGCATTACCATTCACAGCTTACTGACACCATTTCGTTAGCTTTTCTTAGAAGTCCCTATGAGGTAAGTAAGTGATGGCAGCAACACAGATAGGACTGGACTGAACCCACAAACACCTCCTAGTTCTGCTCCTGGGACACTGGTGTTCTTTACAGTTACTTCCAAATTTGTCCGGTGACCATGCAGAAAAATTATACACTGTATCATGTCTTGTCCACTGCTTTATTTTTCTTTTCTTTCTTGGGACTTAGCATAGCTCTCCACAATATAGTTTATTTTTAACAATTTTTGTTCATTCCTGTTCCCTATCATAATAGAAAGCCGTAAGGACAGGAATTCTGTCTGTGTGGTTCCAGCTACACCTCCAATGTCAGGGCAACGGCTATGTACGAGGCATTCAGTGGGTACCAGCAGGGTTAGATGCTTCTCTGTACTTTTTTTTTTCCTATTTCTGTGTAATGCTATAATGGCTCCTCTCAGCTAAGGTGTCAAAATTTGAGCAACTGAGGTACAGGAAGCACTGGACACAATAGCAGCCTGAAGCTCCAGACAGGCAGCTAGCAGGGCATCAATACCACCATTGTCCCACTCATCAGATGAAAACAAGAGAGGTTACTAACCTCTTACACCACACATCAGACCAGCATCTGGTTAGGCTTCCATCCTGGTACTGAAATAGTTAATAGACAGGGTGTCACGTACCCAGGTTTGCCTCAAGGTTGTTATATAAGTAGCTGAAGATGACTTTGAATTTCTGACCTTCCTGCCCTCACCTCCCCAGTTCTGGGGTGACAGACCGGACTGCCGCCAAACCTGGTTTGTTCAGTGCTAGGGCTCAAACGTTGTGTTCACTAGGCAAGCCCTCTGCACTGGAGCCAGATCCCTAGACCAATCCACGGACATTTTTAAACAAAGGATATTTAATAGCATGTCTCTTTCTGCACACCAACCTTTTACAGAGTGGTGTTAGGACACAACATAAAAATAGCCACTGATTATTCAGTGGCTACTAAAAATCAAACTCTCTTTCCATGGATTCTTTTCTGTGACTCTGTGAAGTCAGTTCTATTGTTCATACCCACTGATAAAAAAAAAAAATCTGAGTTACAGAGAAGCTTTGTGGCTTGGTGGATGTCAGAGCTGAGAGTTTCTCCTCGAACTCACAGAGATCCGCCTGCCTCCCTGCACCCCAAATGCTGGGATTAAAGGCGTAAACCACGTGAGCTGAGGGCGGCAACAAAACTCTTGCAACTCCGGAGTCCTTAGGTGGCACACCCACTCTCCACTAGCTCCGCCCAGATTTTCTCCACCTGGCACTGCAGTCTGTTTTCACCCCTGATGAGTTGCTGAAAACAGGTCCAGCACCCTATTTTGACTCTAGAGGGCTCTGGTTCTGAGGGATTTGTGGAGTGACTACCGTGTGCTACCAGAAACCCAAGAAGCCACGCCCACTAAGGACCCCCGAGGAATGATAAGAAGGGAAGAAATGAGCGGCTGCTCTCAGACTTGCTCCTCTCTACAAAAGACTCTTTTCAGCTGGGCTTAGAGAGAAGAAACAATGCCCTCTGCTCTCTCATCCTCGGAAGACCTTACATCACTGCTTCTCACATTCCAAGAATTCAGCAGAAACAGCTGTTCTCTTGCAGGCACCAGGCCCCCGCTGTGTTCCAGGGAAAAAGCTGCCTGCCACTGTCAACTATCAGCCTGTGCTGTACCTCGGCCTTACAATAAAAACCTGCAATAACAATAACAACAACAACAACGATAATGTAAAAGGAAGAGAAATCTCTTAAGTCCCCAAAACAGCACTCTGGTCTGGTATTCCTGTCCTTCAAGGGAACTGCCTCATCACTCCCCTCATTCTTAAATACATTCATTAAGATTCTTGTTTGTTCTCACAGAGCAAGGTCTTTACAAATGTGGACATTAAAACTACTCAGGGCTACCAGATGGCTACAGGGGCACTAACTGCACAAGCCTGGAGACGTGGGGTGGATGCCCAAAGTCCATATTAAAGTGGAAAGAGAGAGAAGACCACACAAGTTGTCCTCTGGCTTCTGTATGTGCACAGGGTGTCACAGGAATGTGCACATGGACGCACACACACACACACACACATGTGCACACACACATGCACTGACACATTAATCAACTAAATTTCCAACACGGAAAAAAAATAAAGATGAAATAATTTAAAAACTACTTTGAGACAAAAATGTAGGCTCTTCTTTGATTCATATTAACTAAAAGATAGATGTAAACAAAAATAGAAAATGGGAGAGTAGATCTGGGAGGAGTCGGGAGGAGAAGCAAATACTTTGTATAAAATTCTCAAAACAAAAACATTATTTTTTAAATGCTAAAACTAGGGAATGTCTTAATATGGAATTATTATTATTATACACATTTAAAATGAGTTCTGTTCTTCCCTTGTCACTCTGATTCCAAATGCTGAGCCCTGCTCACACTTCTGAAGCTCCAGGCTCCCATCTTTCCTGTGCTGGGCAGCGTCTAGTGAGCTGTGGCATCGACCACAGGGCAAGGTGGAGTTTTGTTTTGTTTTGAGACAGGATTTCTCTGTGTATCCCTGACTATCCTGGAACTCACTCTATAAATGAAGCTGGCCTTGAACTCACAGAGATCCTTCTACCTCGGTTTCTGCCTCCCTTTAAGGCATTTGCCACAACTACCCTGCACATTTCAGCTCTTACAGCAAACAAAATACAATGAAGAACTCTCTCTCTCTCTCTCTCTCTCTCTCTCTCTCTCTCTCTCTCTCTCTCTCTCTCTCTGTGTGTGTGTGTGTGTGTGTGTGTGTGTGTGTGTGTGTGTGTGTTTCTCTCTCTCTCTCTGGAAGATCCAAGTGTCAGATCCTGGCAGGCACTGGCATTCTGTTGAATGCCATTATAAGTTTTTCATGCACAGATGGCCTTTTATGCTAAAAATAATCGTTAATCTGTGTTCATAAATAACTCACCTCCTAGTTCATATCTGAGAATGAATTTATTCTTTCAAACAAAATTTAAAAACTAATTTGAACAAAAGCTGGCTATAATTACACAGTCATCAAAAACAAGTCTAATTTTTTCCCTGGGATATTTTATGTATTGACTGATTTATTTTATTTATCTATCAAAGGTAAATGATGCCATTTAATTGAAAACATAGATAACACTATTTAACTGAAAATATCCTTTTAAAAAAACTGACTTTTATATACCTAGGCTAATTATAACTGTAAAAAAGATAAATTCTCAACTTTATTTACATATGTAGTTTTTTTTCAAATATTCTCTATGTATCGATTTCACACTGTAATGTAATGATGGAGAATTGGTAAGAACTTTTTATTTAATGTTTTTGAAAAATACTATGTTTAAATAATATGTTAAAATAAGAAAAGGCTTGCAGTGGATGGCTAGCCATCTTACAAATATAGCACATGTGTGTATATTCATGTATGTGTATTTAAATGCAAGAATAAGCAAAGGCCTTAAATGCATTAAATTTAAAATCCCTGAGCCCTTGTCTGAAATGCTCAAGGGGAAAGTACTGTACAGTTGTTCCTCTTCTAAAATATAATTTGAGCAAGGGCCTCGTAATGTAAAATATCTAGCTTCAATTTATAAATGTGTCCAAAAATAGAACTTTAGATGAGACATTTAGAGTTATAATAGTGGGTCCCAGGGGACTATAGAAATGATGAATGAAACTTTTGTAAAGAATCAGCCGTCAAAATCAGTTATCAGATTCCACTTACTCCTACCCAGCAAATTGGAAGACACAAAAGAACGGGGCCCCTCACCAGTCGGCCCTTAAGAGGAGGACAAGAGAATGCAGCTGCTTCCCTTAGCTGTAACACTGTGGGGAATGGCTGGAGGAACATCCTCACTGCCTGTCTAGGTCCTCCGCCCCTCGGGATGGGTGGAGGAGAAACTGCGCAGGCGCAGGTTCTGTATTTCTTAGAGCATTGGCTTGGGCTGGTCCTGGCAACGACCCTAAAACTCATCACACACTGCATCTCGGGGACCTGAAAAGGGTGATAAATTCAGGTCTGGACTCAAATTTCTGAACTGACAAGCTATGAAATAGTAAAGAATGATTTAATCTATCCCGCCCTTGCCCTGGCTCTTAAGCGAACGTGCCCAGCTCCTGTGGCATTGATTCTTAACACAATGGTCCCTTAGAGATTTTTCTTCTGAGCAAAACTAGGCATTTTAATAGTAAGCTGGTGTTTTGATTGATGCTCAGCAGCTAATATCTCTCAAACTATGGTCCTCACTCCAGAGCAGACTTCATTTCAAATTTTCTCCTCTAGATCTGGGAAACGACTTCCTGCCAAGAAGCCTGTGTTTTATATCATTAATTTTGGTCACTTGCCTTAGGCTACAGAGCACTAGTCTTGTCGGTCTGAACACAGAGATGTCGAATCTGACTGACACCTAAAGCCCTTTGGAAACCGAACACATTGTACATTTTATCTTGTTATTTTTCGAGGGAAATAGAGTTGAGAATTGTGAGGAACCCCCACTGTTCTCACACCGAGCATAGAACTTTTTCCCTTTTTCCTATCCCCTTACATCCACAAAAGAAAGAATGTCTCAGCAGCCCTTTGCTCTTCTGCCCACCACAGCCAATTATTCAGAAAATGAGTGTCCTCAATAGCTGAGGATCAGGTCTGATGGGTCACCTGACACTAAAATTAATGGTAGAAGATAAAGCTTCTCGGAGCAATGGATCCCACAGCATCATACGCCATTGCTTCAAAGTGTCCAGTTACTAGGAAACGCCGTGAAAACGGAAGGCGTGGCTAACACTCCACCTTCCCCAGCCAAGTTTTCCCAGGACATCTTTGATGGCACTTGATACAATTGGTGCCTATAAAAACCGTGTGAAAAACCTGCATGCTCATGAGGGGTGCAAATCAACATTTGGATGGAAGCCAAATAGCTTTGGTTTCTAAAGATTCATTGATGCTGCGTGCATCAGGAGAGCCAGTTAACACAATTATCGACGGGAAGAAAAACAGATGAATTACAGCCCTAATTTTTCAGTGTTGATTTAGTCTTCTCTTTGTATGATGGGCCAAATTAGAGGCTTCAGCTTACACGATTTGTCCATCAAAGACCATGAAACTATATGTGCACTTGTCTGAAATTCGCCTATTTTTTTTTTAAGTAAAGAGTTTTTGCAAGCTAGGGGTAAAGAAACATATCTGTAATCCTAGCACTTGAGGGTAGAGGTAGGAATATCTGAGATATATCAAAGACAAGATTATGACACTGGGCAAGCCAGAGGGTAAAGGCACTTGCTGCCAACTCTAAGACCTGAGTTCAATTCCTGGGTACCACAGTTTAAAAAAGAAAGGGAGGACAGAAGAAAAGAAGGAAGAAGGGAGGGAGGGAAAAAGGGATGGAGGGAGGAAGGGAGGGAGGGAAGGAGAGAGGGAGGGAGGGAGGGAGGGAGGGAGGGAGGGAGGGAGGGAGGAAGGAAGGAAGGAAGGAAGGAAGGAAGGAAGGAAGGAAGGAAGGAAGGAGCACAGACGTATGGGCAAAGTACTGGCCACTCAATCATGGAGATCTGAGCTGGTACCCCAGCACCTATGTCAAAAGCTGGGCTTGGCAAGGTGCCCTTGTAATCCCAGTGTTAGGGAAGTAAAGACAAATAAGATCCCTGACACTTTCTGGCCAGCCAGCCTATGAGCCAGTCTGTGAGTCCCTGGTCCCAATGACAGATGCTACCTCAAAAAATAAAAGATTGATAGTTCTACAGGAGTGATACCCATCTCCTTTCTTTGCTTAAAAGGTTAGGGGTAAAAACAAGGGAAAAATAGCAATTTTAAGTGTCATCAAAATGTCAATTTACACAACCGTTAAACTAAAGGTCTGTGATCTCCACAGGTAGAGATAGGAGGCTCAGAAGTTCAGCGTTATTTTTAGCTACACAGAAATATAATGAGTTTGAAGCCAGGCTAGGATACATGAAATCCTGGGTTTGGAGGTTTTGGAATATGACAAAGCAGGTCGTTAATAAATAGCATGATTTTTCGACTTTCAATAAACAAGTATGTGTCAGTATTTTGAGTGTGCCTTTAAGTGGGGAGACTGTTCTTTTGTTGTTGCTGTTGTTTATTTTTTGCTTGTTTGTTTATTTTTCAAGATAGGGTTTCTCTATGTAGCCCCTGACTGTCCTGGAACTCACTTTTTAAACAAAACTGGCCTCGAACTCACAAAGATCCACCTGCCTCTGTCTCTCAAGTGCTGGGATTAAAGTTATATACCACCACCACCTGGCAGAGTGAGTGTTCAAAGCCAGAATAAGCGTGCCTGAGATCCAGCTTGTGGATGCAGTGTAGCTACGGTAGAGCGCTTGCCTAGCACAAACAAACCTTAGCATCAAATCCCAACACCGCTCCCCATTTATGGCACAATTTTCAGTTCTGCTGGTTGAGCATGACAGCACTCATACAATCCCATCGTCTCAGGACCTAGCGGGTAGTGTTCCAATGCCAACCTCTGCTATCGAGACTTGAAGGCAGCCTGGGGTACATGAAAACAAAGCAAGACAAAATAAATAGCTATAAAACATGTGAAAAACATAATTTTGCCCTTTTTAAAACTGCCAAGACCATATGGGTATGTATACATTTAGAAACCATAGACATACATAATTTTACAAAATGTTAAAAGTAGCTAACTAGAGATTTTTTTGAACTATCCGTTTTATGCTTTCTAAATTGTTACTGCATTTTGGGTGAGTATTAAATATTACTATTGAATAAAAAAAGATATGCTAGATAGGAGGTGTTTTGTAGCTATGAGAGATAGCAGAGCCAGAGGCATCTGTAATGGTTCAGATAAAACCTGGCCATGAGGGGATGAAAGAGGGACTAAAGAGAGTACCTGGGAACCCAGAGAACAAGAGACCACATAGCCACAATGGCCGAAGTTCTATAAAAATCTGAGAAGTGAAGCTGTGTCTTTGTCACAGCTTCTGTGCCTTCTGATTGGTTTAATAAAGACGGAGCCTCCAGAATTGTGAGCAGACACAGAAAGAAGTAAAATGAACGTACCATGTTGAAAAAAGGTACTACCATGTAGCAGAAGGTAAATAAGAAATGTGAGTGAATTTAAAATGTAAGAGTTAGCTAGTAATAAGCCTGAGCTATCAGCCAAGAATTCATAATTAATAATAAGTCTCTGAGTAGTTATTTGGGAGCAGCTGCTGGAGACACAGAGAAACTCTGCATGAAGAGAAGCTGGAGGAAGGGAAGGGAAGCCCAGAGGTTGGTTAGGTTAGGGGCTGGGAGAGAAGTGTTGAGGGGAGCCAGGACTCTGAAACAGGTAATGGCGATACTGAAAGAGATTGGTTCCAGCGTCTGCATTGACATGTTAAACAGGCACCTCAGTCAGCCATTTGTTCTGAGTCTGAGACCTAACAACTATCAGTAGAAAACTGAAGCTATTTTTATTTCATAAAAGGAATAAATACCAACACTAATAAAGATTTTTGGTTCCTTGAGTGTTCTGTTCTGTGACATTCACATGAAATTATACTCTTCCTTTTAAATAATTGATAACTGATGAGTGATCATCCAGCAACTTGATGAGCCCCTGGAAAAGTCTGATGAAATAGCCTTGAACTAACTAGGCTTTAGAAAATCAATACACTAATACTGGAGATTGTATGTACTTAAGTAACAGTAAACTAAGATATACTTAGTGTGTATCAGTTCCTTTTCAAAGTATAGGAGTCCTCCCTTGTCCTAGATAGGATCATGTTCAACAGTGTCTCTCACTTACGAATTCTGATTACGGGGAAGCTTTAAAGTCCTAGCAGCATTGTTGCCATAGCAACGCAACCTGATTAGATATTCTTAGCAACCAGCCACAACTCACGCCCACACAGTCCCTTCATTTATTCCAAGAAGAAATAATGTTGACATTCCAATTTCTAAAATATACAGATCTCAATGATAGACATCCACAGATGAGAAGCCTGTGAGAGCCAGTGGAATGGTGTGGCAATAAACATTGCCTCTTGGCCCTAACGATGTCATGTATACATCCAATAAACACATAGGAAAGTACACTTTGTACAGCTAGAAACTGCAGGATTCCATGAAACTCTTGGTATATGTAAATAATACCAGACTCTTCGATTTCCTACTGCTGTAGGAAATCAGCATGCTTCTCAAATAAAATACACATTCTTTTTTACTCAGCTACCAGGAGTAGTGAGGGAAAAAGTATTGTGTTCATCATTAAAAATGAATTGGTTTTCTGATGCTAAACTGCCATCAAAACTGGCACTTCCCTCGGAAACCCACAGGTGCTATACACAAGCAAGGGCACATGGTTTAGCGAGGGGGTACAATAGAAATATGGCCTCAAACGTGTTTAGGACAGCTGGTGCCAATGCAGACATACTATATTCTAAACAAAATTAATTTTGAGGATTAGATTCTGGAGCCAACCAGACAGACTTTACTCGGGAAGGTCAAATGCATGATCAGACCTACAAACATTGAGAAAAGACACTAACCCAGAAATGCGTCAGTGTGGCCCACCATTCTGCAATAAACAGAAAATGGTTTTCTGGATGTTTAGATCCCAAATTTTTATACTTTGATGAGAAAAGAAACCCAATCCCCTTGTCAATGAAGCTTCTAATACAGGCAGAACAGAGAGGTAGAAAAGAATTAAAATGAAAAACATGAACCAAACATCATGCTTTGTTGTTATTGGTTTTAAGGCTTATTAATTTTGAGCTATGAATTTAATACATTGGAAACAAATACCTTCAGTGTTATTTTAAAATACCAATCTCTATTTAAGAAATCCTCAACAAAAATGTGTTTATATCCCAGCCAAGCACTGGTAGTAATTCCAGAGCTTGGGAGACAGAGCCAGGCAGATCTCTGATTTCAAAGCCAGCCTGATTTACAGAGTGAGTTCCAAGACAGCCAAAGCTTTACAGAAAAATCCTGTATTAAAAATCAAGCAAACAAAGAAGTGTGTGCATCCCAATAAAGACTGACTTCATGAAGGGACTTGAGAACTGGCACATGGTGCTTACATAGTACCCAAGTTTGGTTCCCAGCACCCACATGGTGGCTCACAAACCACCTGTAACTCCAGTTCTGGGGAATCTGGCACCTTCTTCCGGCCTCTATGGGTACTGTAGTGACATGCACAGACACATACAACTAAAAATTTACAAAAATAAAGATGAAGTACTATAACACAGAACATGTCACTTTAGCTGAGCATGGTGGCACACACCTTTAACACCAGCACTCAGGAGACAGAAGCAGGTGGATCTTTGTGAGTTCGAGGCCAGTCTCATCTACATAGGGAGTTTTGTGAAAACCAGAACCACATAGTGAGACCCAGTCTCAAAAAAAAAAGGTACTTTAGCATAAATATCATTTTGAGATAAAAGTATGTAACATTCATCAGGTAAACAAAGCTTACCGGTACACCAGTAACCTCAACTGCTCCAGAGACTGAAATGGGGCACCCAGAGCTCCAGGCCAGCAGGGGCAACATAGGAAGACCCTTACCAAAAAGATAAGCTTAAGATAGACAGTTAGACAAGTAGATATACTTTATAAAATAACAGGGAGAAGGGCTTTCTAAATTCCAATTTAATTCTAATAATCAGGATACCACCACACCCTGTGTGATGCCTTTTCTATACCAGAAGGAAAGTAGATCTCTTTAGAATGCAGACAAAAAGGTCAGTGCTTCTGCCCCCGAATCTGTACAGATAATGCTCATTAAACTGAACCTTTAACTTCCACGACTAGCTACCCTAGAGCAAGTCTTTAGTCGTGTTTTCAGACTTTGCTAACTGCTTTCATTTTGTTTGGTTTTTTTCTCTTTCTTTCTTTCTTTCTTTTCTTTCTTTCTTCCTTTCTTTTTTTTTTTTTTTTTTTTTTTTTTTTTTTTTTTTTTTTTTTTTTTTTTTTTTTTTTTTTTTTTTTTTNTTTTTTGAGACTGGGCCTCTTTATGTAACCCAGGTTGGCCTGAAACTCATGGGTAACCCTTATGCTCCATCCTCTTTGAGTACCTAGCAATTGTTTTTGCCAGCTATGCAGATTCTTGCTTTCCTAGGCCACTCAAATTCTCAGCATCTAACACAAGTCCAGGTCTATAGTTTGTTGAATGAATAAGGGAGCAGGTGAACAAATGAATTTTTGTAATCAGATTGACTTTAAGAGAATTATTTTAAGTTCAATATTAAAACACTGGTGAAAAGGTCTAGGAGAGATAGGTTGAACTTGCCTGTAATCCCCATGCCGGAGAGGCTGAGACAGGATTGTGAGTTCAGAGTTATCCTGAACTACATAGCTACCATATGTCTCAAAAAGAAGAAAAAATAATAATAGTTATTACTTGAGGGATGGAAGTACAGGTAATCCCCCCCCTTTGCTTATCTTTACATTGAAAAGATTCTGTAGGAGAAATAAATTAGTTTTGCAGTTCACCAATGTTAAGTGGGTTCATGGGACAGCATGTGTTTCCTTCAGATGACTTATTATGAAAATACAGCCCTCAAGTTCAGTTCACACAGTAAGACTCCCTTAAAAAGAGATGGCTCATTGGTTAAGAGCATTGCTGCCCTTCCAGAGGACCTTGGTTTAATTCCCAGCTCACGAGTGTGTAACTCCAGTTCTAAGGAATCTTGTGCCCTCTCCTGACTTCCATGGGCACCAACAAGTGTGCACATACACACATGCAGGAAGAACGTTCATACATACAAACATAAAAATAAATTAATTTGAAAGGGAGCAAGGAGGTTGTGTGTCACAGGGTATTAGAAAACAGTCTCAAAAATACTTTGAAGGATTGAGGATGTAGCTGGCATAGTGCACACCTGTGCATTTGTGAATCCCTGAGCTCACTCCCCAGCAGGCAATGATAACCAGGTGAGGTGGTACACACCTGCGTTCCAAGCATTATCAAGGCAAATTCAGGGGTCAGAAATTCAAGTCTATCCTCTACTATATACCAAGTTTGAGACTAAAGTAGGAAAGACTTTCCAAAAAATGGAGCAGTAAATACATTAGCAAATAAATATAACTCTGAACTCATTTATGAGCATGGTATGAGAATTAGAACAATACACCTACTTTCCAAAACTCTAACCTTTTATTTATTTGTTTGTTGGTTGGTTTATTTTGAGGCAAGTTTTCTCTGTGTAACAGCTCTGGCTATCCTGGCTTTGCTTTGTAGACCAGGCTGGCCTCGAACTCATAGAGTTCCACCTGCCTCTGTTTCCTGAATGCTGGGATTACAGGCATGCGCCACCATAGGCAAGCGCTCAAACATTTTAAAATACACAATTTGTAAAATTGGTTTCTCATACCACCCAGTTAGTGTGGATTGCTTTTCAAACACACAAACGATTAATTACAAACTCATGACCGCACACACAATCCTCCATGGGACACTAACCAACCTCTAGCTAGAAAACAGGGAAGGGATTTTCAGGAATGCTGTGGAGCTGGTAGGGGTGAGAAGAAAATCAAAAATGATGGGGGCAGGGAGGGAAAGAGGCAAAATACATAAGTGCAAATTATAAATTATAAAATTGTGAAAGAACACAGTTTACTTTAAAATAAAGAAACCTAACAAACAAAAGCATCCTCTTGGTTTAGGAATGGAGGAGAGCCACTTCCCAGAAGCCTTCCATGGTCACTTCGCGGGCAGATGTGTGGCTTTGTCGTTCAACCCACACTGCTCATCCCCCTAAGTGAGGCGGCCACAGACCAGCGGTTGCAGACTTCTGTCCCCAGCTTGCCTTCTGTCAGCTCCAGTCCCTGAGCCCTTTGCCTAATGAGCAACCACAGCTGTGGGGCAGCTGTGGGGCAGCCATAAAGAACCTTCCCCAATCACCACCTAGACGCAGACAGCAGAAGCTCAGAGCTGCCAAGGGCCCTCAGTCAGCAAGAACCGGCCTTCCTCCTTTGGGGCACATTGTCCGCTGTGTGAGGCAGTAATGGGACCCATTGACAGTGTCAAATTGAGATGCGCATCTCCCTGTGATCTTCACGTCCCATCTGGGTGAGTTCATGCGCCTACCTTTCTGCAGAGAAAACACCTGATTTCTTCTCGTTCACATAGAAACATCAGAGGTGTATTTCAACTATAAGTCAAGCACAAGTTGAACTGAAATTCTGATTTTGCTTACCCTCATTTAATTTGAAATAAGCAGATTTCAGAACTTTGGTCTAATAAGGAGCTTACAATCTGGGGGGGTCACAGATATGCTTTAGTATGTAATTAGATTCCCCGTCCATAAGTGCTGTTAAAACTAAACTAATTTTCATTTTTAAATTTACTAATACTGTGTGCATGTGTGCACATGATGTGTTTGGGGAATGCAGATGCCACAGCATGTGTGTGGAGATCAAAGGAGATCTCTGTGAAATGAGTTACAAGGCTCTGGGTATGGAACCCTGGTCCCTGGACTTGTGCAAGCGAGTGCCTCTGCCTGTTAGGTCATCTCAGGCTCACCGACCCCTGAAATAATATTGCTATTGCTACATCTGTATGCCAGAACTAGATCCTAAAGCAACATTTGCGAAAGCAAATGGATTGTAGTCACGTGAGGTTTTTTCCCCCTAACTATAAATGCAAGACTTAGAATAGACCCTACACAACCGCCTTTAAAAGCCAGTAACATGCAGGATGCCAGGCTTCCTGCAGGGTTCTTTCTGTGCAATCAGGAAATTACAACCTGAGTCTATTTCCATCACAAATGTAGTCCATGAGGAAAAATAAGATGATTCTATCAAGGGGGTGTGGATGGGAAGACTTGAAAAGTGAACGGCATAGGCGCCATATGGTCAGAGTAAATAAATATACTCCCGTAAAGCACAGCAATTCCACTTTACCGTGATGAGGGGTAGCTCCAGGAGGTCTCCAGACTGAAGCTTGACTCACTGGTGTGAGTTTACCTGGGCTCTGCAATTGCACCTCGATGTCATGTCAGGTATCACCTCCACAGCCTAGTCTGACCCCTTCATGACTCTGCAAGCCACAGCCCCACAGGTTTTGCTTTAGTCGGTCTTGTTTGTAAAGTGTGGCTCGGTTTGTTCAGTTTTTAGCTTGTTTGCCTCTGCTTTGTTTTTGGTTTTGTTTGAGCCAGGGTTTTTCTATTTCGCCTTGGCTATCCTGAAACTCACTACGTAGACTAGGCTGACATCATACTCACAGGGATCCACTGCCTCTGCCTTTGAAGTACTGGATTAAAAGCATTAAAAATATATACTATCTATCAGCTGGGGTATCTGTCTTAAGACTTATTTAATTTTTAGATATTCTCTCTCTCTCTCTCTCTCTCTCTCTCTCTCTCTCTCTCTCTCTCTCTCTCTCTCTCTGCAATACTGAGGATCAAACCCAGGATCTCCAGCATGCTGATCAAGCACTTTACAACTGAGGTATATATCTCTAGCCTGCAGTAAATTTTAAAATGAGGGCAGACACTTGTGTGTAATCTGCCTCTTCCTATGAGCTTCAGATCTGGACATGATTCCCATGTCCTCCACAAAGACCTGTGAGTCCAGGATTAAGCACACACCAGGGGCACAGTCCATTAGTATTGGTTCACAGTCCTTCCACAGCAGTGAGGCACAAGTAGAGAGTGGGTTCGAGTAGAAATAAAGACATAGAGGATTTGACTTGCTTCAGGAGGGAAAAAAGTGGGTGTGTGTGGTGGGGGAGGGGACAGAATTGCATTTAAACGTATCCTGCTTTTTTTAAAAAAAAGTAAAATTACAAAATTCATCACCTGCCATTGGTATATCAACATAAAAGCCATTACAAACAAGGTTTAGCTTGGACAATGCTGATGAAATTTCTCTGAGTTATCCGTTTATACATACGTAAATATGCACACTACTTTTGCAGCAACAGCTTCTGAAAGAGGCAAGACTTCTTTGAAGCCCTTGTAGCCATGTTCCTTTCCACCCTGGCTGTAATTACCAGGACTCTCAAAAGCTGCCACAGCTAGGTCACTTTCCTTTCTAAGGTTGTCCCAGAGGTGAAAGTGTGATAGATCTGCCTCGGCTTTGATGCTTTCCCATTAATTCCCTTCTGGTTGGAAACTGTGGCAGGTCTTCTGCTTCAATGCCGTCAGCCATTTCTATCACCTCATCCAGAAAAAAAAAAAAAAAAAAAAAAAAAAAAAAAAAAAAGTCTTTCATATGACTGCAACCCAGGAAGAGGTGGTTGGCCTAGACCATGAATAGGGAGAGCAGCTGGTCCAGGTTTTATCGAGTGGGTCTTGTCGTCCTGCTGGTGGAGCAGGATGAACTCCATGCACGGTTTCCTGCTTCGGCTCTGAGTAGGAGCAGAATTGCTAAGCACGGAACTGAAAACCAGCTCCTTCCTGCAGCAGTTGCCTCAGCACCCACTCGCCCTCATGGTTCTTGCTGCCATTGGCACCGAGGGTCACACCAGCTCCTTCTTTTCGTCTTAATTCTGTACGTCAAGCTACAAACTCCCTCACTGTCAGTAACTTTAATGAGTATACACTCCGTCTGTTGATTAAATAGTACAAATCTAAGTGATATTTCCTCATCTTGAAGTCTTTCAGAACTCTTTTTTTTTTCTTTGAGTCATGGTGTTTTTTGGTTTTTGGTTTTTTTTTTTGGGGGGGGGGGCTGGGCAAGCAAGCCAATATTAAGGAAACAGATGAGGAAAACTAAAAACTATTGCGTCCTGGGAGTCTGGTACACCAGACTTTGATGGACTGCTGATTGTTTACAGTGTGTGAGGGCAGTTGCCAGGTAAGGACAAATGTTCAGTCACCGGTGGCCAGGACCTGGATGCTCGCCTGCTTCTCCAGAACAACCTGTGTTGCTACATGTGAGAAAGCTCCCTCCTGAAAAGCTTAGGGCTTACTCTGCTCCACAAAGCAATGTGAAGAAGAACATATTCACACCAAATACTCCACAGCGAATACTTTTCTCAAATGGGAACATTTTCTCTTGGGCGCATGTATTCATAAGGGAAAAAGGGAGGAAGGAGGGGCGATAGATCAGACCTACATCTGTAACACAAATATTTCTGAATTGTTATTTCTTAAATTTATTTATATTGATTTTTTATATGTAGAAATTCTTGATTTTTATGTCATAGCTGACAATATTCTCATTCTTCTTAGACTATGAAAAAATGACTCCATGGCTTAGTAAAGTATTTTCTTTCACTATTTCATTCTTCATAAGCCTTGGCTGGTATACTACGGATGAGGAAAATATTGGCTAGTGAATTGAGACGTACAGAGCTCCCGTCGAGGGATCCAGACACAACTCTTCTTCACTGTCATGTGAATTACTTGGCGCTGGAAAGCAATAGATTCAGGAAGAATCCTGTTCCTTCTATACCACTGGAGACAGAGCATGAGTTCCCCATTGCAAAACATCCCTCAGGTTCCCCAGAAGGCAGAGAGACGCTCACCCCAAGAAAGAGGCATCCCCCAAAGGAGCCTGCACAGGCAGCCTTTGCTGAAATCTTTCTATTTTCTCTTCCAGACTCTTTGCCTCTCTGACTCTGCAGCGTTACTCAGAGCCAGGCCCTGTCCGTTTGTTAAACATCACATCAATTCCTAAGTTTAATCTCTTCGGCCTGTACTTTCTTAAGCTCATTACAAGAAACCTGTGGACCTTTTCTTCTGCTCTCCTATCAGTTAAGTTTGCAGGCTCTTCCAGTAAACCCAAAGGGACAGAGGTCTGCTTTCTCCTTGCCCCTCACAATCCCCACAGCATTATTCTGCTAAGGAATACTTCCCTTCATCTCTCTCAGCTTTGGGCATTAACCCTAAGAGATAGAGTTCCGAGCTGCCATTCTGATACTTGCCTCTTTTGTATGTTTATTTTTATTGGTTTTGAGTCAGGATAGCCTAGCCAACGGATATCTTGGAACTTATGATCCTTCTGCCTCAACCTCCCACATTCAGCCCAATAAAAACTTTAAACACACATTTTGTCCCTTCCCTGATGTCAGATAATAGGGAAACGAGCAGACCTGGCTAAATAGTGATCCTACAGATGTGTGATCTTCGCTGAGTCTTTTAATCATCCTGGTCCCCATTCTTCAAGGGGAGAGGAGGTCATGTGGGGCCTGTCTACTCTGCAAATGACTGTCGCACTAATGAGCTCTCGGCATCTAGCTGTAGCACGGGAGGAGAGGAACAAAGCATGATCAGACGCTGAGTTTTCAATATTTAAAGGGCCAGGCACTATACACAGTATTTTGAACGATATATACATTGCCATAGTTCATACATGTATATTCTTTACCCATATTCATGAAAACAGAGATGTCCTGGCTAACTTTATAGCTAGCTTTTGAATATTTCCCATTTTGATTTCTAATTAAAATGTATATTTAAAAACACGCACAGGAAGCATTCTCCAAATTCATTTAGAACTATTTTCCCTTTTTGAAAAGTGAAAAGTGGCATTTTTAACTAAAAAACCAAAGGACTATGATGAAATATCTTTAGACAATGCCATGCATTGTATGTATCTTAGGTATTCAAAAAATTCACAATATTTGAAAGGTCTGAGGAACCCAGAAGCAAAGCTACCTACTCCACTTGAACACACTTTTTCCAGATTTATGGAAGCACAGCAATCTAATTTTTCGACCATTCATCTTTGACTATCTCATGAACCTCTGGCATCTACATAACACAGTTTTGGGGAAATCTGACAGCTGGGTTTGTTTAGAAAAGGGCAGCGTTTCCTATGAATTGAGCCCCCAGCGCTAAGCGTGAACCACCTTCCTGACATGTATTTCTGCTCTCCCATTCCTTCCTAAAGGTTCTCCCGGAAACCCCTGTCAAATGCAGCAGAGCCAATGCTGCTGTGCCTGAGGATGAGTGAGAGGCAGGGACACTTCTGGCAAACTGCACGGCATGTTATGGTCATGAAAGACTGTAGCTAATTTTAGGCACAAAATCTCTTCTCAATTGCACCCTAAGGGTCCCAAAGGTGCAGAGAAATCAAACTGACAAGAGGCAGGCATAATTGACCTCAGGGTGGGAGTCAGCTTGCCTTCAGCAAAACAGTGAAATGTATCTTGAGAATAGCAATTATCCATTGCCATTGGGTTATCTGCAATCCATGAAGAACATAGTGTGTCATAGTCTGTATAAAAATTAAACTCATTCATGGATGTGTTATCATTTCAGTGGCTTTTGAGAACAAAATGTGAGGAATTAAAAATCCATCTCATTAAAGAAGAAATACACAACAGATGACATCTGCATAGGTTACAATGTCCCATGTACCTGTGCCATTATTAAAAACAGCCAATGACATGAAGGTTTTGTGAAAACTGACTCCACAATTTGAGAATAAGAGCCAAAATGCCATAGTATATACATATGCCAAAGCATCTTAGTGTCCGTACACAATGTCGCTTGCCCATTTAAGTTAAGTGAGTAAAATATGGCCAAAATTTCCATGTGCACATATTCTGTGAGAAAAGAAATGCTTGTTTCTCTAAAGCCAGGGGAGTCCTGTCCAGTTTTTTTTTTTTTTTTTTTTTTTTTTTTTTTTTTTTATTTTAAGNCAGGCGTCCAAAAGAGACAAAGAGTAGAACAACCCACAACACCTGGATGTACAGACTTGCCCCAGAGGAAAGGTGGAAATCTCATTTTGGCAAGAGGTCGAAGCTGTTGTGCCTGTTTCACTGTTAATCAGCAACAAGACTGATCTTCAATCCTATCTAACATCTGTGTTATTTCCCAGAAAAAAAAATGAGAAGTATGATGGTCACATCTAATGAGAAATGAAACCAATTACATTTGTGAAACTAGTGTATGGATAAAAAGGCATAATTGACTATATGTACGAGCAGGACAGTAGGTGCTATCAAAGATACACACCCAGTAACACATGCCCAGTCTCAAGCTTACAATTGAAAACAAAATGCATACTCAACTCCCGCGGGAGTATTTAATGCATGTCCAGTTAGTGGTTTTGGTTAGATCGGGCATAGGAACTGGCATTTGGAGGGAGGGTCTTTAGGGGGTGATTTCACGAGGGCTGTCCTTCATGCTAGGACTGAAGCCTCTGTAAAAGACACTCTTTGTGCTGCCTTTGGCCTCTCTTGCCCTTTGCCTTTGACTAGGGTCTTTTGGGTGAGGTCCTACCAGCTGAGATGATGTCTCCATGACATTTGCCTATAGGCAAGCCTGTCCGTGTGATGGCTGATGGGGGAGGGTCAGCTCACTGTTGGCAATGCCATCCCTAGGTGGTCCTGGGAGCTAGCAGAGAGTTGTCTGAGCAAACCACGGGAAGCAAGTCAGTAAGTAGTGATCCCCTATGGCTTCTACATCAGTTCCTGCCTCCAGGTTCATCTCATTCCTGGCCATGATTCTGTGACTATTCTTGTCAAATCCTGTTTCATATCTAGCCGACAACAAGGCAAAACTGAACCCCTTAGTTTCCTTCTACGTTCCAAATCGCTAACTAAATCAAATGCTAATGCTGGGAATTTAGGAGTTGCCCTGACTCAGGTTTCCTTGATCTCTTGCATTTACTCCTACAGAATAATTGAAACAATCTCATAGCTTCTCATTGCCAACACTGTAGACCAGGCTACCCTAATTTCTGGCCTCTACCACTGTGATAAATTCCTACATGGACTCATCAATTTCTTTCTTTCTTTCTTTCTTTCTTTCTTTCTTTCTTTCTTTCTTTCTTTCTTTCTTTCTTTCTTTCTTTCTTTCTTTCTTTTTCGAGACAGGGTTTCTCTGTGGTTTTGGAGCCTGTCCTGGAACTAGCTCTTGTAGACCAGGCTGGTCTCGAACTCACAGAGATCCGCCTGCCTCTGCCTCCCGAGTGCTGGGACCAAAGGCGTGCGCCACCACCGCCCGGCTCAGAAGTATTCTGAGAGTCATCTGTGCTCTTGGGTATGTCAGTAATTTACCCCTTCCTGTCTATCTCTTCACCAGCTAGTAGACATCTATATACCAACCTCTATCTGGATTCCCACTTTAATTTCGTTATAAAGGAATGACTGGGTGGGATAAATGTATGTCCAACTTGGTAGAAATAAGTAAAAGAAAGAAAGAAAAACAGGCAGACAAATAGAGCCACTTAATCTTGACTCCAAACGGTAGGAGGCGTGTGAGTGAAGACTGCATGAGTGGTGGTGGAGAATATTCCTAGCGCATCTCTGGAGCCATCATGCCATGGTCCCAAAATGCCCAGCAAGCAGAACTCTGGACAAGCTAGATATGGGGGCATAGGCTGAGGTGGGCTGACACAGGATGACCGCAGCGAGTCTGAATTGAGCCTGAGACACTTATATACCAATCTCTATTTGGATTCACACTTGAATTTCAGGAAAGCACAAGTTAGTAGGGAATGTAGCTCCACTGGTAGAGCACTTGCCTAGCATACAGCAAGCCTTGGATTCCCTCCCCAGCTCTGCAAAAATCAGATGTAGTGGCACGTACCTGGAGTCCCAGCCCTGAGGAGGAAACAGGAGGACCAGAAGCTCAAGGTCATCCGTGGAGTCTAGCAAGTTTGGAACCATCCCGAATTTGCCTCAAAAAGCAGAAATCAGAAACGCATACGTACACAAAGTATTGTTTGCCTCCTCAGCAAGAGCACGTGGCTATCGTGAAACCTTTTCTCTCCCATCAGAATTGCGACTACCTTTTCATTTTGGTTGCTCAGCAAAATTTCGCACTAGTCTGGTGAAAAGCCGTCACTTGTACAAAAAGTCTAACCTTCGTGGCACTCACAATTAGACACACATAAATCCTGTCCGATCAAAACTTAAGCTCATATCTTTCTGAAAAGACACAGGAAGGAACCGCTGTCATGAGAGTGACTTGCCTGGTAGTGACTTGCTCTCGGTGACTACATCTCACCCATCAGAAGTTGACTTGAGAGAAACGGGGAGAAGGAAACACTTCAAGCTGGCGTGCTTAATATGTTAGCACGGGTGGGTGTTGTGGGGAGCTCGATTGTAATGCAAATCTCTTAGGTGTCAGACTCAAACACAAGTTTGCTAACATTGTCAACTGATTAATACCTAGAAGAGAATCTCAGCTGAAGTGGTTTAAGGGCGGAATAATATTGCCAAGTACATTTTAAGGGAGCCCCCTAAATAAATACAGTAGACATGCTAGAATCCATGGCACCTCTACCTTCATATTAGTGGGCACAGCAACACAGTTCAGTTTGAGCGGCGACATCATCATTATTTTTAAAGAGCAAGCCATACGACAACTTGCTCTTTTAGGGGCTGGAGAGATGGCTCCGTAGTTAAGAGCACTGACTGCTCTGGCAGAGGACCCGGGATCAGTTCCTAGAACCCACACGGTGACACACTGGCACCTGGAAATCTCTAATTCCAGGAGATTTGACACTCTCTTCCATCTTCTACAGGCCTCAGGGATGTACATGGCGCACATACATACAAGCAAAGCACTTGTATCCATGAAATAAAAAGAACAGTTTTTAAAAGTTTAATTAAATAGAACCGGGCAGTGGCGGCACATACCTTCAATCCCAACATCTGAGGAGGCAGAAGCAGGCAGGTCTCTGAATTCCAGACCAGCCTGGTCTACAGGGCTAATAGTATATGCTAAAGCTACAGAGAAAAAACCCTGTCTCAAAAAAAGAAAATGAAAAAAAAAAAGTTCAACTATAATGCCTGAGGGGTGGACATTGGGATATTCACTACAAAACCATTTTAGTTTTCCATATTGTTATTCATTACAAAATTGTTATGAGGTTGAAAGGAAACTCAAGCTGTATAAGAGGGTTAGTCATTGAGCTCAGTTTATCACGCCCTACACATGACTAGAGACATCACTGGTGTAGATATCACCAAGATTCAGATGGCCCAAATGTTCTATTTAGGCTAGGAGCAACAGCTCACTCTTGACCACTTTAACAGCAAACACCAAACAACTGAAACATAAGTGACAGAATCATGAAGTTGTAGTATTCTGTAAAATGGGCTCAGGATAGAGGGGATCTACAGCTCATAACAACACACTCATATAATTTATGAAGAGCTAAAAAGGGGGAACTCCAGAGCTCTGAGCACAAAGCAATGGCAAGAAAATGGAAATGTGAATTATCTAGATTTAATCAGCGCCGAGAGAACACACATATGAAAATATCACACTGTATCTTACAAGCGCAGGTAACTGTTACAGTCTAATTATGCAAATGACCTTGATTTGATCATGGCATGCTGTGTACACATACCAAATTATCATAAGGTACCCCATAAACATGTATAAATCAAATAAAACTAACAAGACTGTACGCAAGTCCACTGGTAGAGCATGTGCCTTGTATGTGTGGAGTCTTGGAGGTAATTTCCAGCAATAAAAACAAGCAACAATGAAGGAACCCCAGTGGCTAAAAGTCCACAGGTAACCTCCTATGATCAAGTGACTGTCTTGACCTTAAAAGTCACTTTTAGCCGGTCAGATTTAGTTATCCAGATTCCTTTATACAGAATGCTGGAGAGACGTATAAATTTTATAACTGTCTGCTAACGTCACTGAACCAACCTGCAGGGAAACACAGGGTTGCCCGGTGACAAGCTGCAAGCACGTGCATTTTCTGAGGGGTGTGTTAAATCAGTTAAGTGCTGGGGATTGCAAGGAAAGAGGGCCGGCCGCGCTTGCTTTGCTCATGAAATCAGTCTCCACCTCAGCAAGCTGCCTTTTTTGCTCATCAGGACATGGAGAAAGAAAAGCAAGCAGAAGACGCACTGTAAAGGGGATCAATTCTTCTTCAGCTCATACTTGGTCCTGTAGCATTAGAAATCTGTGTACTCTAGAACGAGATCTGACAACCCTCTATATTTAAGATGCTAACAAGACAAATATTTTTGCAACTATGTAATTATTTTGAGTTATGTATGCAAACATAAAAAGTCTTGTACCTTCAATAAGAAGAAATACACAACAATGTGAGAAAATGTATTCATTATATTCAGAAATGCATGATAGTTTAAAATTCAGCATAAGGCTAGAGAAATGGCTTGGTAGCTAAGAGCACTTGCTGCTTTTTGCACTATCTATAACTCCAACTCCAGATGATTCAGCACCCTCTTCTGGCCTCGGTGGGCAGCAGGCAGGAATATAATGCACATACAAACAGACAGACAGACAAAACACTCGTACATGAAGTAAAATAAATAAATGTTCAATAAAACATTTTAAAACTCAAGTTTTCTTAAAGCTAATAAAAAAGGATTTTGAGTTCAACCATGACTAAAAATACTGCTTAGAGTTTGTGGGAAAGTGATAACTGTTTTCAGCTTGTTGGGGTGGCTGGGCTACTGTGTGTACCTGAGGGTCTGGTTGCCATGGTATATGTGTTGAACTCTTTCCAGTAGAGGAAATGCTGTTCTTGGTCAAGGGTAGGAAGAATGGCTTCTACTGCATAAAGAGCCCTTTCACTAGGCTTTATCCCTTAACCACCACCAGAAAGAGCCAAAAAATATACACCAAATTAAGGACTTCGATAGAACTGCTTTATGGAAGGGTCAAACAGTGTGGTGGTGGCTTTGAATCAAATTTGCCCAGCTTTATCTCACTTTTTTTCTCGTCTACAAAGGTCCATCCTCCAATGTCAGGAGCCATTTCCCCACTAACAATCATTACAGGAACCATCACTCTAGGGAGTCTGCAGAGAACCTCACACCCATAGTTATGTTCTATTGACAAAACCTGCCCCTCACCCAATTAACTGCTAATCTTAGCGGAACCCGCCTCACATTCCAGCTATCCAGGGAACCAGGTGTGGCCACTTGTGACTTCTGGCCTGTCTGTCTGAATGTAACC
>NW_026067890.1:10911325-11005947 GCF_014885135.2 Alexandromys fortis
CTAGGGAGTCTGCAGAGAACCTCACACCCATAGTTATGTTCTATTGACAAAACCTGCCCCTCACCCAATTAACTGCTAATCTTAGCGGAACCCGCCTCACATTCCAGCTATCCAGGGAACCAGGTGTGGCCACTTGTGACTTCTGGCCTGTCTGTCTGAATGTAACCGAGCTACGTGACCGGAACCACGCGGCCTGCGAGATCCCGTACCCTGCCCCTCATCCCTTACCATATATAAACTGTAACCCGTCCCTAATAAACTGAGGCCTTGACAAAGTTGCTTGGTCTCGTTCCTCTGTCTTAGCTCAATCCCTTCCAGGTAGCGCCCCTCCGAGACCCTGGAATAACCGGATTGCGGGTGGGTTACTAACCCCTAGACTGAGTAGCCCACCCAACGCAATCCACACTCCAACAAGGGATGACTGGTCCTATGAGATCGGGAGACTACATCGTTTTTGGTGTATCTCAAGCTGATGTACAGTGTAGTAAAGGGTGACCACGGGACTGTGCAAGCAAGGCAACCATCCAAACCTGTTTATGAGACCTCTACTTCTTGACTGCTCACGGACATTCTCTCTAGCCCTCACTGCCGCCTGCATAAAACCTCCTAGAACGCTAACCACATATATGTCGTGGACTATGTTTAACTAGGCAAAGGTGTTACATTTGTTCATGCTGCATTGAAGAATGACTAATAAAAACTCAGAGAGAAAAAAAAATTGAAGACCAGAAAAGCAAAGCAGTCAGCCACTGGCTCTTACCTCAACCTCAGTCCAAAAATGGTGATCCTGCCTCCAGGAATCTCAGAAGGAAACTGTGTTTGAGAGCTGTTTCCTCCCAGCTAACAAACCTTGCTAGGGCTGGGATTAAAGGTGTGCATCAATGGGATTAAAGACTTGCACTGCCCAGTTTCTATGGCAAACTAGTGTGGCTACTGGGTTTAAAGGTGTGTGTTACCATTACCTGGTCTGTAAGGCTGACCAGTCGGGTTGTTTTACTCTCAAATCTTCAGGCAAGCTTTGTTTACTAAAATACAATTGAAATGCCACTACAGCATTTGTTTAACTAGGCAAAGAAGTGTTACATTTCTTTATGCTACATTTGTTTAACTAAGTAAAGATGTGTTATATTTGCATTAATTAAATGAAATTTACCTGGGTTCATAGAGGCGGAGTTAACAACTAGTTGACAGGAAGTAGCAGAAAGAAGCATAGGGGCCTTTTTCAGTTGGGGCAGTGTAGAAGAAAAGAGGCTTCAGAGGACACCAGCTAAGAGAGAAAGTTAGCCAGTTGCTATTCTAAGTCTCTGAGCTCACAGTTTTCACTCCAGCCTTTGAATATTGAGTTTTATTAGAATGCTGAGATTTAGTTAAAGCAACCTTGAACAGCCGCAACAGAGCCATTGCCCGGGGGAACAGAACTGCTCCCAGGCTACGGCTTGAGCGGCCAGGTGGCTAACAATTTAATGATGAAGGTACAACCGCACATATATATTTAGAAGTTACAGAGACATCTCTCCAGGCGGGGGCTGGAGAGACAGCTCAGTGGTTAAGAGCACTGGCTGCTCTTCCAGAGGTCCTGAGTTCAATTCCTAGCAAGCACATGGTGGCTCACAACCATCTGTAATGAGCTCTGGCGCCCTCTTCTGGCGTGCGGGCATACATGGAAGCAGAATGTTGTATACATAATAAAGAAATAAGTCGAGAGAGAGAGAGAGAGAGAGAGAGAGAGAGAGAGAGAGAGAGAGAGCGAGCGAGCCAGGCATAGTGACCTATGATATTACTTCCAGCACTCAGGGAGAAGGCAGAAGCAGGTGCCTGTGAGTTTGAATACAACATGATCTACACAAGTTCTAGGCCAATCAAGTTTATATAGTAAAACTGTATATGGGGGAAAGAAATGGGGGGGGACTAATTGTCTGCAGAGTCAAGAGTAATTCCACGGGAATGGGCACATTCTATGTGACCAGACCACCCTCTCTCTAATGAAAAAAAAAAATCCAAGGACTAATGAAATACATAGGTGTTAAAGCACTTTTAAATTGCTTAAATTACAGTCCCAAAAGAATTAGGTACTGGGAATATTTTTATAGCCATAAGTATTTATTAAGGAAGAGGGAGAAAGAAAGACAGAGAAAAGAGATAAAAGGAGAGAGGAGAGATAAAAGAAGAGAGAGACAGAGAAAACGCGTGCGCACACCAAGGAAGCAGAAAGAGGAGTACTGGGAATATTTTGTACATCTGGAAATAACCTATATGTCTATCCATAAGTGAATAGATACACCAAACAGGATACACACACACACACAAGCACTCATTCCACCACTAAGCTCCCCTCCTTGGCCTTCAAATTTACATTAAAAGTTCTTATTTCAAAATTTGTGTGAAACACTTCTTCAGCTGAATTTTTCAACGCATGTCTAACTAGTTTGAACATTATTGGGCTTTGCTATTGTTGATTTCAACACCATCCTTTAAGAAAACAGGAAGCTGGCTGATGCTGGTGCACACTTTAAATCCCAGCACTCTGGAGGCAGAGGCGGGTAGATCTCTGTGAGTTCTGAGGCCAGCCTGGTCTACAGAGTTCCAGGATAGCCACAGAGCTGTTACCCAGAGAAACCTTATCTCAAAACTACAAACAAAAGAAGGAGGAGGAGGCAAGAAAACAGAAAAGTTTTTCATAAAAAAAAAAATTGAAAAATATTTTTTGTGCTAAAAAAAGGGTCAAGTACCTTATCAGTTGGCTCATTGATTCTTTAAAGATTATAATAAAAATGAAAGAAAGGCCGGGCAACGGTGGCACACGCCTTTAATCCCAGCACTCGGGAGGCAGAGCCAGGCGGATCTCTGTGAGTTCGAGACCAGCCTGGTCTACCGAGCTAGTTCCAGGACAGGCTCCAAAGCCACAGAGAAACCCTGTCTCGAAAAACCAAAAAAAAAAAAAAAAAAAAAAAACAAAAAAAAAAAAAACCACAAAAAAAAAAAAAAAAAAAAAAAAAAAAAAAAAAAAAAAAATGAAAGAAAGGTATGAGATATTTTATTTAATTCATACTTATATTTATTCCTTTTGTAAAAATCAGAAAGCATTTTACGAATTGTGAGCTATTCTTTAGGAAGGGTAAACTTGCTGTCCGTTCAGGAAAGGAAAGCCAACTGCATGGTCCTGCTTCTTCATCTTCTGAACTAAACACATCTCAACCAGAGCTCGCATGAGTGCATGTGAGACCACATCCAACACGAACTCTAAGGCAGTGATTGCCAACCTGGGTTTCATGGCCCTTTGGAGGGGTCTAACGGCCTTTTCACAGGGGTCACCTAAGATCATCCTGCATATCAGATATTTACATTACAATTCATAACAGGAGCAAAATTACAGTTATGAAGTAGCAACAAAAATAACTTTATGGTTGGGAGTCACCACAGCATGAGGAACTGTATTAAAGGGTCGCAGCATTAGGAAGTTCGAGAACCACTTCTCTTAAGAGAAGATGAATAAGACCACCTACACACACACACACACACACACACACACACACACACGCTTTCAAGGAATGAGTCCAGGAGAAAAAAAAAAACTGTATTTAGATTTGTCTCTGTACTGTGGACAGACTCTAAAAGATAGATTTAATACAAGTAGATAGAAAGTTTCACAGCAAAGCTGTTGACCCAAAACGGAGTTCTCTCTCCAAAGGGAACAGGAGGTGTTTTGTCATGAGCCAAATCTAAGTCACCATGGCCCAAAAATGCTAATGCAGGTTGCCCCACATGACATGTCTCACTATGGAAGTGGTCATGGAAATTTTTATAATCACAGAACAAAAGAGCAGTCATAAATAATGCATTTGCCAAAGCCATTGGTGGCAACAGTAGATAATTGGGCTACAGGGAAACGGAGATGGTGTGCAAGTCCACTGCGGATTTCAGAGGTGATCTGATGGCCTTCTTCACTTCCGGGTTTGTGGAAGGTAATGGTCGGTTAAGAACACAGCTCAGAAGCCGGGCGATAGTGGCGCACGCCTTTAATCCCAGCACGCGGGAAGCAGAGACAGGTGGATCTCTGCACATACACACACACCCTCTCACTTACACAAGTGGAACTGAAGAAAACCAAGATAATCTTGGCTTTTGAGCTGTAGCATTCCAACTCATCGCAATGAGGAAGTTCTCATCAAGCAATCCATCTTCTGATCTATTATTTAGCTGGCTGATTTGTTGGTTGGTTGGTTGGTTGAATTGTTGGTTGGTTGGTTGGTTTTAAAGACAGGGTTGCCCATGTATTCCTGAACTTACAATGTACCCCAGGGCTTAGAACTTACTATGTGCTCCCAGGCTGGCATGTGATTTATAGTACTCCTCTTGCCTCAGTTTCCCAAGGACTGGGATTACAATCTGGGCCACCACACCTGGCACCGAAACTACAGTTAATCCATCCGAAGATGAAATAGTGATCCCCCTCATGGCAATTCCCCCATCTTTCGATAACTCTGCTTCCTTCCTCAGAACACCCACAGGCCACACCTACTCTCACTTCCTTCTTCCTGTTTGTACTTTTCCCAAGGCTAGGATGGGAGCTACACTGGAATGTAAGAGAAAAGAAAGACATGGTTTCTACCGAGAATGAGTTCTCCATGGAACATTAACCAGATGAACAAATCAATTTATTAATCGTTCTACACTACACTGCCGCCACCTCCAAAGAGAAACTAAGACATTCCTAAGGTCCAGGAGGAGGATGCGCCTTCAATTCCTGATACCTCTGAGATGCTGCAAGCAGCTCCACTGTTGAGTATCTGGGGCAGAGGGGAGGGAGGGGCGGCACCCAGAGCTCTCTGCATCCTCTCTTTCTTGCCTTTTACTGTTTCCCTCTCCTCACGACGTTTTGCAGTTCCCCTGCACACTGGAGTACCGAGTAGCATGCCAAGTTTAGATTAGCATTTGATGTTGTTGTTTCTCCCGTCCCTCCAGGTCTCTAAATTGGACACAGGGAAGCAGCAGGCCACCTTTTAATGGGAGACGTTTCTCTTGCTAAATTTGTATTGCTTTCCAGTTTAAGCCCTTGCCATTGTGTTCCCACAAATGACACAATTTAACAGTGCAGGGGCGGATTCGCTGGAGACTGAGCTGGTTCATGAGAATATTCATAAGAGAGGTGTGTCATTTTCCCCTGCACTACCCACTGCTCCCAATTTAGAAAGACAAACTCTCGGCAGATGGGGCTCCTGGCCTCGTTCCAATACGTGATTGGAATTGTTTTTCAGACATCACAAATCAGGAGGCTGACTGAGGCTGCGAATAACTTTTTCTGTTGCAGAGACTCAAGCGACATGTTGGGGTGAGGCAGGGCGTGTGTTATTCTGCCTCGTAATGGCCTGTCAAAGAATGGGAGCTGGTGAAGCGAGCTGTTGGGGGGGGGGGGCTCCTAGGATTGCGGTCAGGTTCTTCTCATTTCCACTTATCTCTCCAGTCAGATGGACAGGGGCTGACCCCTAACAATAGCGCAGTGGCCCGGAAGAAATCAGCTTCTCCTTTCAATCCAGTTCCTTAATGGTGAACCACCAACATTACATAGCCCCTCATGCAAACCATGACTATTTGGACAGAAGGAACAATGGCCAGCAGTGGGCCCCAATCTGCACTACTGAACATGTTAATCAACGTCCTTGGGGGCGGCGCAAGGAACACGCTCATTAAGTTTACATGAGACGCTGGCTCAAAAGAGGCAAGGGCAGCCTCTGAGGAAATGGGATCAGCTCGCTGTGCCCACATCCAGCTGGCTCCTTTGTCAACAGCAGGACGACAAACCTGCAGTTTAAGGAAAACAAGGGCCGCACCACCAGGAAGGAGAGACGCCATTTTGTCATTTCTGGGGCATGACAACAAGGTCTCAGGAATTAAAATGCCTCCAGTAACAAAAACTATGGGGGATTTGAAGATGAACCACCCCACAAGAGCCCTGATGAAACATGTACCCAGCAAATAGAAAAAGGGTTCCTTTTGCTAAAATGCTTGGACTCTAGTGAATGAAATACTGACACCTCCACCTGCTCTCTGTGCCTGTCTTCTTTCCTTAGGCTGATGACGCAGAGACTCTCATCATCTTTAGTCTCTCGAGTCACCCAGAAGAGCAGGACAGACTTCTCATCCCACACACTCAGGAAGTTATCCCTAGTACCCGGGGTCACACCCTAACATAGAGGTGATTAGCTTGTAAGAGTCAGGTTAATGGACTTTGGGGCTATCTTCCAGAGTGAGAGTTGAGACAGCCCACATTTGGACCACGTCTGCTTCAGTGGGCATAAGACCCCATGCCTCCTGCCTCATTTCTTCCTCTGTCTAAGCCTAAAGCTCACGAACCAGACCAATGACTCATTGTGATGATCATTTGCAAGTAAAGTCGATTGGACGAAAGGGTGTCCTGTGTGACATACCACAGCTCCCAATGCCACCAGGACAAATGAAGAAGGGGTGTTGGAGAGGGCCGAGAGACAGAGGAGTGAGGAGGTTTTATATAATGTTTTGAAATATTATCCTTTGAGGACTCTTTTTTTTTTTCTTTTGAATGAGATAACTAAAAACACCCTTCCTTAGCCATCCTCACATACAAGGTGCATTGTTTGAGCTCAGCCACTGAGTGGGATGGAATGTCTCTTTCTGAAGATTTTATTTCTTTTTATTTTATGTATATGGGTGTTCTGCCTGCATGTGTGTCTTAGTATCATGTGCACGCAGCATCAGAAGAGGATGCTGGGTCCTCTCGAACTATAAGTACAGATGACTATGAGCTGCCATGTATGTTCTGGGACTTGAACCCAGGTTCCCTGGGAGGAGACGTAGAGCTCTTAGTTCCTGGATCATCTCTGACGCCCCCAATATTCTCATTGACTTCTTCCTTTTAGTTGTAATTTTGCATCTGTTTAACAAAATCTCCCATAGTCTTCTTGTCTTGCTTTGTCTGTCTGTTTATTTGTTTTGAGCCAGGATTTCTCTTCACAGTCCTGGCTGTCCAAGAACACTCTATGCAGAGCAGGCTGGCCTCAAACTCATAGAGATACACCTACCTCTGCCTCCCACGTGCTGAAATAAAAAGTGTGCACCACTCCACCCGATTTCCAATGCCTTTCTTGTTCTGTGTTTTTCTTAAAAGCTGGCCTGAAACATTTGAAGAAAGAAGCCACATGATAATAAAGTAAAATGCAATGGAATTTATATATGGACAGGTGAATATGTGTCTTTAATAGTATAATACAGTATGTTGTTTATGTTTATGTCCTATAGTTTAGCAATTTAGCAAAAGAAAACAATATGGCAGGTATTTGCCATTGAACAGTATTAGAATTAGATATGACAACTCTCATACCTTGGGGAGCTCCGCAGACATTATGAGTTGCTTCTTTGCCTTTTGGCTAAGCTCAAGGGTGGTATCTGAAGCACTACAAAGGGGTCAGCTATGAGAAATATAATATTTATTAAATATAAAAAAGGCTGCGGGGCTGGGGATGCAGCTCAGTGATGGAGTTATGAACAAGGTTTAATGCTAGCACCATGGCATAAAGGAATGGAGAGTTTAACTAAAAAAACAGCTGCCCTTATTTACCAAGAACAAAACGAGAGCGCAGTATCTCCTTGTAAAGGCACCGTCTGGGTTGCTTGGAAGAAGAGCACTCTGTAAGCAAGCTGTCCTGGTCTTGAGAAGCTAGCCAGAAGAGTTGTTCTCTTCTGTGTCATTCAGTTGGAATCCTGCTGTTCAGAGCATTGAATGCACACTGTTTCTCCTCTTTCCCTTTCCCCTCCAATTCTTCCTTGTGCCTCCTTTGCCTTCAAACTTTCCCCCAAATCACCCACCTTACAACAGGATACAGCGTAAACATCGAAGTCCTCGGCCAAGCCAACAGCACTTCAGAAGTTAGCCTGGGCTGCATAACGAGACTCTGGGACAGTCAATCAAACAGTCAATAAACACATTTTTTTTTAAGTTTGAAAGAATAAAGTTTTATTATTTATTTTTATTTTAAGAGCGATTTGGAAGTAAGAAAAACTTGAGAAACGGCCCACCTAGACAAACCTATGCAAGGGCTACTCAGCAAGGAACAGCCTCTTTCTCGGGAGAAACACAATGTCACTCAACCTGATCAAGGACTATTCAGGGAGCCAATGGGCTGTAAAACTAAGTGGAGCCCCAGGTAGTTCTCACTAACTGTGGATTCATGAACAGCGCTCACTGTCTGGCTTTTGAAGGATTTAGATACTCAGTCTATTACCCATCAGCCTTGAACAAACGCCTCCCAGACTCTGTGTTCTCATCTGCAGGATACAGGTCATCACACCCACCTGCTGTGGATGAGACAGCGTGGGCAGAACCTTCAGCATCCCTCCTGGATAGCACAGTGTCCTCTGCAAATGACCCTGCACTAATTACTGTTATGGAAGTGTGCTTTTCAGAATTGAGACTGTCGTGTTTAAAGACTGTTTCTCCCAGGGACTTACTGAAAAGGTATGGATGGGACACTTTTTTCATCTTCATTATAGCAAGCACATTTGTATTCCATATTGTAAAGAAGGGATTGTCCTATGTCTGCTGTTAATAGCTTTACATGTGCACACTGTTAATGGTTGTATGTCCCTGTGCCCCGGGCGGAGTAAAAGGTTGACACCAGCAGACACAAACTACACTTGGCATTTTAAGAAGTGCCTCCTGTTTGGTGGGAGATAAAGATTGGGGGTGGAAGACATCAAAATTAACATATGAAAGAATCCAGTTAGCAGAGAAAGGGCCTGTGTTACGTAACCATGGGAAAGACAGATGCTCTATAAATGGCCTATAGAGGGTCACATCTAATACTTTGGGGGCATTACCCTCAGTTACTAGCCCACTCCCCTTCTTAGGAGTGCTCTCTCTTCCTTACAAACTGTCCATGCTTCTAACCATATACCCTGGTCTAATTCTTTGCTGTGGGACACAGGAACCTGGACACTTCAACAGGCATCTCCGGGATATCCTTGCAGGTACTTGAGACTTAGATCTGTGTTACTCCGGAGCCTAGCCATCCAGAGAATGAGGGAAGTCTGGTACAAATGATAATGAGAGAAGCCCAGAAATGTGGCTGGCCACCTGACCAGAGGGACAAAAAACGAGCCAGCATGCTGGAATGAGCCTCTGTTCCCTACAGCCACCCCTGTAAAAGGCGCTGGTTAGAGAGGAGACGGCAGGCAGTTTTGCTGCTTAGGTTTTTGTTTTTTAAGGCTAATCTGCTGCCTTCTAAGGCCACAGGCCAAATACAGTGCAACTGAAGGCTTCACTTCCTGTCTCTGCTCTTTGACCTTCCCAGGGACCGGCACCATGAACGCTGCCATTGCAAGTTACACTATTTGAAGGTTAGCATGACAGAAGCAATCAGGGAAGATGGATTCTCATGGAGAAACTTTAACGGGCTTTTATAGAAAACCAGACACTCCTCATTTAGGACCGCAGGGTACCTAAAATCAGGATGGAAGTCTGCCTCCTTTACAGGGGGGCAGACACAGCGAGAGTCCTTAATTTCATTTCTTGAGTCCCCTTGCACTCTTGAGTCCCACAGGCACTCAGATGAGGCAAATTGTCTGCGGTGGTGAGGCTGCACCCTAATGGAAATGAATCCGACCCTCTGGCTCCCCACCCCCGCAACACATTTTCCCCTCAAGCAGACAGGACTTCTTCCTGGAAGAGCCAAAGTTGAGACAAAGATGGGCGGCACTACATTTTGACCCAGGCTACTTGAGTATGCATACTGTTTGCTCCTTGCCCCAATTATTATTACTGAAATAACTCAAGTCAGTACCCAAAGATGGACTTGGGGTCACTGTTCCTTTTCATAAGGCAGCCACGTGGACCAAATCTCACTCTGTGTTGCTCTTTTTCTGGAGTAGTGGGACGGGTGGCAAAGCCTAGCTCACGGAGGCTGCTGGAGCCTAGGTGTTTGTCCTCAAACTTCAGATACTCAGCCACTAAAAAGCCAGCATTAAAAGGCAGGGAAGGTGACTCAGTCAATAAAGTGCTCGCCACACAAGCATGAGGACCTGGCTTCAACCCCCAGAGTCCATGTGAGCTTTCTGTTGCTGCAGTAAACCACCTTTGTTGGTGGAGACCTGAAATAACCACACAGAAACTATATTATTTGCAATACTGTTTGGCCAATAGCTTAAGCATATTTCTAGCTAGCTCTTATATCCTAAACTAACCCATCTCTATTAATCTGTGCATCACCATGAGGCCGTGGCCTACCGGCAAAGTTCCAGCATCTGCCTCCTCCCGTGACAGCTACACAGCATCTTTCTGACTCCATCTACTCTCTATTATATACCTTTTCCAGCCTGGCTATGTTCTGTTAAGTCATTGGCCAAAAGCAGCTTCTTTATTAACCAATGGTATACAGAGGGGAATCCCACATCACACCCTGACCAAAAGCAACGTGGGGACCAAAGAGTTATTTCATCTTCAACTTTACAAGATACAGTTCATCACTGAGGGAAGTCATGGCTGGAGCCCCAGCAGGAACTAAAAAGGGTTTCTCTTCAGCTCACTTTCTTCCATCCCCCCAGATCTACCTGCCAAGGGAGGCACAACCCACTGTGGGCTCAATTAGCAATCAAGAACCAATCACAGACCAAGCTGATCAAGGCAATGCTTCATCTGAGCTTCCTTCTTCCCAGGCAACTCTAGTTTATGGCAAATTGTCATCCGTTAAATGAAGGGATGGAGACAAGGAAAGGGGCGGAGACAGGAAGATTCCTGGGGGGGGGGGGGGTGGGGGGGGAAGGCTCGCTGTCTAGCCAGGCTAGCTTACTCAGTAGCTACAGGTCAGTGAGAGACCCTGCCTCAGAAAACAACAGTGGATGGATCCTGAAGAAACTTCCCTTGAAGTGACCTCCGGCCTTCACATGAACTTGCACACAGGTCATATGCATCAGCTTACATGCCTGTACTCACACGAACACATGCATGCATTTGCACACACATACCAAGTACAGATTCTAGAACAGAGTTTTTAATTCTTTAACCCTATGTTAAGCTAATTAAATAATGAAAGATTATGTTACTGCCTAGAAAAGACACAGTTTCCAATTTTAGATCCCCTTACACTGTAGTAAAGAACTTTCTGTGGATGTTATATGGTGGTTGCTATAGCAACCACAGTCCCATGCAATGACACTAACAGGGAATTTGTCTTTGCAAAAATCACCCTTTTTAAATTTGGGTGATGGGATGAATTTACCAAAACTGAGCAGAAGAAAGAAACCTGGCCCAGGATTTCATGTGCAACTCTTCAAAGCCTCTATCTCCTCATGTTGGCCTTCCTGTCAGCCAAGGGTATGGTAGAGCAAGCTGTCCAAAGAAACCAAAGTCTTCCTCACCAGCCTGATCTAAGGAGCCTGGTCCAAGAGGAGCTGACAGAACTTGCCAGATCACTCTGAGAGTAGATAGAGCTTATAACTGGGAGCCTCGGGGCTTCCAGTGTCCAGCTGGCTCACGGTCTTTGAGCCTGTGCAGTGATATACAACTCAGTCCAAACACTAACAGCTCATAAGAAAGTTCCTCAAATAGACCATCACTGGAAGAATATTTGATGCTTCTGAGTTTGTATATTCTATGGGCAAATCTCCCTGAAATTAAAAATAGACGAAAAATCTGAAAATATTATAGAAATCACCTCAGTAGTCTATCCCCCCCGGGAAAATTTTATGTATTATATGAAATGGTACATTAGATTTCTCTCTGTGAGGGACAATGCGCTCCACAATTTTCCTTGCTACCCTCACAAGCTCCTTTGTCTACATACCTCAAGCTGAGAGCAAAGTTATTAAATATTAAAATAAGCAAGCTGCTACCTGTTTCTGCCACTTGCACCAAGCTTTTCTGTGTAAGGTCTGTTAGATGAAAGAGCTAAAACTGAAGGTTCTAACTAAAATAACACTGATATTGATGTTAAAATTTTAAACATCAAAAGATATGTGGATTTAACAGATTTTTTTTTTTTGAGCAAGACATTAAATCACTAAACATTTCTTGGCTTACTACAGAATGCTATACTCTTGATAATTTTTACTGTCCTATGACTTTGGAAACGTAGGCTTTTCCACAGATAACAAAGGACATGATGTTCAAGGGGAATTTTGGTCATCTTCGGTCCTACTTGAGCATCAAAGCAGGGGACCTCCAAGCCCTCTTACTGAATGTCAGGGTGGTCATCACGGAGGTCCTGGGGATTCAAGGTTCAGCTCTGGCAGAGAATTGTGCAATCTGAGTAACCTAAATTACTTAAGCCTTCAGCTTCCCTGTGCTCACTTGTAAGAGGAAAGACTTGGGTTAAGAATCAACTAGTCCTGACTCCATTCTTCATCCAAGGAGAATCAGGCCATAGCCCAAACTCACAGACGCCCTCCTCCTTGGAAAGCAACCCACCACATTCACTTAGAACTCAGGACAGTACCAGCCCTTGCCAGTATGAAACATTAACAGGCACCTACTTCACGAGGGGTTCAATTGAGAGGCTTCTGAATTCTCCGTAGGAAGCCTATTCCCTCCCACCTCTTAGGATTAGTTAATAAATTTTAATGGCATCCTAAATGGCTCTGATACCATTTGGTATCTATGAATCCAGCCATTTGCCCTGGCCCCCTGGCTCACGGTCCCCACTGAGGGTCTTTCATGTGTCAGCTGTGCTCGTTCGGGCTACAAATGAAAGGTGGCAACCCAAGCGCATAGGGTCAGGAGGGAAGCTGCAGTCAGTAAAGATTTGCCAGGATTGATGCCTCAAACGCCACAGAGTCAGAGGCATGAAATATTTATAAAACTTCATAATGGTGTAAAAAGCCGATGTGCAACATCTGGTGGAGTACCGACCATCTTCCATGGCTAGGGTCATGACTGATACTCAGTATGGATGTCATAGCTGCCTAAAACAAAGCAAAATTCTAGTCCTAGTCCTTATGAACTGGATATATATTTTTTTAATTTTATTTATGTGTGTGTGTGTATTTGTTGTGGTATGTATGGGCTTGTGTGCCACAGTGTGTATGTGGAGGCCAAGGATGCCTTTGGGGAGTTGGTTCTCTCATTCCCCTTTACGTAGGTTCTGAGTGTTGGATTCAGGTCGTCGGGTGTGTGTTGCAAGCTCTTTACTCACTGAGCCATCTCACTAGCCCCCCCCCACACACACACAGATAGGTAACAGTAATACTGCAATCATTCAGAATTGGTTTTATTTAGAGATGAAAAGACAGTGAAAATCTCACCCCAGCCTACTAAACCTAGGAGCAGCGACTGCCTGAGACCCCGTGCCATTCTGAATAGTTGAAGTTAGCAGGCAATAACAGATGCATGAAATAGAGTGAGTTGTCAAAAGGAAAAAGTGTTTGCCTTACACATTACAGTTATAAAAGTGGACATGGGTTTAGTGCATCAAGATCATCAAAAATTGCTGTGCGTGGTGATGCCAACACTGGGGAGGATGGAGGCTATGGTAGGAGTTCCAGGAAAGGCCATGCTGGTCTACACTGAAAGACCCTTGCTCATAAAAAAAAAAGGAAAGAAAGAAAGAAAGAAACATGAATGAACAATAGCACTATCTATGGAAACACACATATTTTTGAAAGAGAAAGGATGAAGTCCAAAAGCGTTCTCCTGGGGTCTTGAGGAAAGGCTTCCTGGAAAAATGTGAGCCTGTGTGGGGCACAGAGGTAAAGCTAGCAGAACCTAGGGACATTCGGGACATACCATCATCTACAGAAGCATCTGCTAGCTCACTGGCTATCTCAGTAATGAGAAACAAGTCGATAATGAGAAAATATTCACCTATTAATTTAAAATATAGGATAGCAAACGAATACTCCATCATAAAAGTGATGAGCAAGAACTACCCGGAGCGTCCTAGAGTAAATAACTCACTTCTCCGTCCTTCGGTGACTCCACACTAAAATTTATTCAAAAAAAAAAAAAATTAGTGAGGCTGGGGTTGTGGTTCAGTTGGTAGAGTGTTAGCTTAGCACACGGCCCTGGATTCAGCACCACAGAAAATGGGTGTGGTGGTGCACACCTCTAATCTCAGTGCTTGGGAGGTAGAGGCAGGTCGATCTGGAGTTCAAGGTCATCCTCAGCTATATAATGAGTTTGAGGCCAACCTGGGCTACATAAAACCCAGTCTCAAAAACAAAACAGAAACATGGTGAATCATACCCATCATCCTCTCATGCCCAGGAGACAGAGGAAGGAGAATGTATAGAAATTCAAGACCAGCCTGGCTTACATAGTTCACATCTTGTCGTAACACAACCCTTACACCTATGGCTCAAGAAACTTAGGGAATGGGGGGTAGAGAAGCAGTAAGAGCCCAAGGACCAGGAGAGCTGCTGGGAGACGGTGTCTCCTAGAAATGACAGGGAAGCTTCACACATGATACCTCAACAACATGGCTGCCTAAACAAGACCCGAAGAACACAACCAACAGACAGGCTAACCCAGAGGAGGGACACTTCATAGGTTTCACCCCTTGACAAAGAACTACAAGCAACTACGGACTGCTGAAGGAGGGACAAATTCTCCAGAGATGAGCCCTCGTATTGGTGACCAGTACCAAGTGGTCAGCCCTGAAATCGTGTATGTACAAATAACACCGGATGAACTCAGAAGGTTTTATTTGTGTGTGTTTATTTATAAACTTATGTAGAACAATCATAATTAAAGAAAAAAGAGACTATAAATTTGATGGGGAACAAAGGCAGAATGGGAGGAGTTGAGGGGAGGATAGGAGAAGGGGAAAATGATAGTATTGTATTTTAATTTAAATAAATAAAATGTTTGTAGATGGAGCTGGAGATATAGATAACTCAGTAGTTAAGAGCACTGGCCGTTCTACCAGAGAGCTGTGTTTCCATGCCCAGAACCCTCTGTGATTCCAGTTCCAGGGCATCCACAGCCCCCTTCTCGCCCCTGAGGTCAGGAGGCATGACCATGGTACACAGACATACAGACCCATACACATATTTTTTAATCATGAAATGGATCTGGAAAGTATAATATGGAGCAAGGTAACCCAAACTCAGAAAGCAAACACTGCATGTTCTGTCACGTGTGGTCCCTAACCTGCATATGTACTTATATATACATGAATGGATATAAACGTGGATAAGGTTTAGAAACCTTATGAAATGGCACCTGACTTCTGAGTTGTCATCGACAAGCTGACTTGTGTAATCCAGGAAAGCCCTTGATTTTCTTCATGCGCAATGCCCTGTCACCACAGGACACAAATAACTTTCCCCAGGCTCTTAGCCCAAACAAGGAAATAGCTTCAGACTAGAGCTTTGGAATCTTATTCGTAGCCCATTTGTCTCCATTAGGCTTTCTATTAAAAAATAATCATAGTTATGGACATAATTATAACATGTTTTAAAAGGTGATGCAAGATTGTGATACACCAGACTGCTATGGAAGTGGAGTAGAACACAATTCTTACAAATAGTGGTAAACTCCCAATAATACTACCGAGCAGTTAGTTGGTCAGCAGTTAAGTTACATAAAATTATAGCTAAATTATATCTAAATTCAAGTTAACTATATCTTTCCGATACATACCACTCCCTACTGGTTTTATTGCATCGTTGTATTTTACTATGCTTTTGAGATCATTATCTCCCACACAGAGAAAAAACACTACACAACTAGGTGCCTTGTGCCCAAATCCAGTTTGCTGCTTTTGCGTTGAAACCCAAAAATAATCAGAGCAAGCCTTGGATAGCCTGCCCGAGGCATCCACAGTGGCAAGGCTTATAATGGTTACTCATAAAAGCTTCATTTGGTGCTGAGTGGAAATTGTGGGTAATGTAAAATTTGTATGATGATGGGGAAATGATGGAACAGTAGACGCATCAGCTCTGATGAGTAGAAAGGTTGTGCTTAGAAACCTGGATATGACTCCCCTACCAAATCACAATCGCACTACAAACACAGCTTGCTAACAGGCACAGAGTCATCTTATGATACATTAGTCACATGCAATTTTAAGGCAGGAGATTATGCTATCATTTATAATTGTGTACGTTTTTAAAGGGGACTTTTACAAATATACAAATAAATGCTTATAGAAATGTTACTTTGGGCTAACATGCCAGTGGGTTTGTTTGGTCTTTTTGTTTTCTTTTTTATTATTATTTTTTTTCCACCTCTGAAAGAGCCATACGCAGGGGGGAAAAAACAAAAAGCAAGCTACAATTTCAAATAGCAAAGCAGTAAAGGAACCATCACCCACTAGGTGGCAGTAACAACAGATAAAATATCAGGAAAAAAAAACTAGAAGGGAAAAAACAAAAAAAGCAATTCCTTTATTTGTTCTCTTTTTTAAAAAAAAATCATTAAACATTTCTTTAAAAGGAGATTATGACCTTTAAAATAAATCTGTTTGGGGGGCTGGTGTGCCGGCTCAATGAGTGAAAGTGAGTGCCACCCAAGCCTAGTGACCTGAGTTTGAACCCTGGAACCTGGAATATTTGGTAGGAGAGAAGTGACTCTCAAAAGTGGTCCTTTGGACTCCGCATGTGTGTTGTGTGCAGCATGTGTACATCACCAGCATGCATGAGCACACACACATGCACACACCCACACACACAAATAATAATAAGTAACTTTGATGGTCTGAAAGAAAATGGCCCCCAAAAAAGTGATACTATTGGGGGGGGTGGCCTTGTTGGAGAAAGTGTGTCACTGTGGAGGTGAGCTTTGAGGTCTTTTTCTTAAGTCTTGTTCCGTGTCACAGTTCACTTCCTGTTGCCTGCAAGATGTAGGATTCTCAGCTACTACTCCTGCACCACGTCTGCCTCCTTGTCACCATGCTACCCGCCGTGATGATATTGGACTGAACTTGTGAAACTGTAAGCAAGCCAACCCAATTAAATGTTTTCTTTATGAGTTACCGTGGTCATGATTTCTCTTCACAGCAATAAAAACCCTAAGACAGCAACTTCTAAAAATCTTGTACTAGCTGCTTATTCAAATTTCTATGATTTCTATAAAATGTTCAGACTGTGAAAAATGAGCACATAAAAGTGGCCACGAAAATTTACTGTGGCTACTATTTTAGCAGCTGGCATTATTTTGCCGATTTCTTGCAAAAATAGAATTAAACTACATGCTAAATTTTGAGATGGGGTCTCGTGTAGTCCATATTGTCTTCAAATCACTATGTAGCTGAGGATGATCGTGAACTCCAAACCCTCCTGTGCCTACTTCCCATGTGCTGGATTATAGGTGTGTGCCACAATATCTGATTGCGCAAATACCTTTGATATCAACAGATATTGGTTTATAAAGTCGCTTTAGAATGACTAAGCAATATTTGATTGTCTTGTAAGTGTAAATTTCTGATTTATTAATAGGTGTTCCACTGAATAATAATTTTCCTTTAAAAATAATACATTATTAAATAGCCAAGTGTACCTTTGTATACTTTACAACAATTTTTTCTTGGGATAAATTTCTCTTTTAATATTCTATTCTATTATGTGTATGGTTGTTTTGCCTACATATGTCTGAGTACAATGTACATGCAATGCCCAGGAGGCCAGAAGAGGGCGTCAGATCCCCTAGAACTGAAATTACAGGCAGCTGTGCACCACCACGTGGATGCTGGGATTTGAACCCTGGTCCTCTGCAAGAGGAGTCAGTGCTCTTAACCAAGAGCCATCTCTCCAGCCTGTCTTAAAATAAATTTCTAGACATGGAATTATTTGATCAAAAAGGTGCACCTCTCACTGATTTACACCTCAAGAATGAGAACACACTAATATTCCCACGCTGGTGTTTTCAGTTTTAAATCTTCTTCGATACAGAATGCAAATATATAAGTATTTCAATTCACTTTCTGTGAATTCTTTCATTTATCTATGCATTCATCCCACAAATGCATGAACATCTGCTGTGGGGAAGCACTGGATACGCAGTGGGGAACAAAATAAAGATGCTATCTCATGGAGGGAAGGCATTGTGACCCAGAGAGCGGCATAAAGCTTTAGAATGAAGGCTGAGGGAGAAGGGGAGGCAAGTGAAGAAGAAAGGTTATTTTTAGGGTTGTACACGCAATCACAATTGCTTGTGGAACAACTGCTGGTCTCATTTTTTGAGCTATTTATTTTTTATCCTTTATTCATTTCTGTCATATCTTCTTAATGATCTCATTATATACTGAATGCTATCGAGTACTTTCTATACATCACTCTCACACTGTATGATTTATCCTTTTCCAATCAGTTTAGTTAGTACATTTGAATAAAAATCTAGCATAAAACCCCCTTAGCTCAGGAATTAAGCCAAAGCCTCAGGCAGTGAACATGGCAGGCACCCATCCTGTGAGGAGTTATAAAAATAGTTTACAGAATCCTTTGGGATACTGTTTCTTCTGAAGAGAATTTTAGGTAGAGAATGCTGTAGGCTCACAAAGTAAGCCGCATGGGACAAAGAGGGACCAAACTTCTTTGGAGAAGTTTGTAGGTTTTCCCAGCTGTAAATAATCCAACTTCTTTCCAGATGAAAGCAATAAAACTAACTTTGAGCAGTTACCGGGGCATAGGTCACGTGAGTGCTCACGGCTCAGAAGCTGCTGAATGCTGAGAGGCAAGCATTGCATTGCAGCGGGAAATGACTATCAGGACCCGGCTGACTCTAAAACGTACCAGAAACACCCTCACTCAAGTCCAGCGGCCTTAGCAAATGGACCGGAAAAGACAACACCTTGGCTTCCATTTCTCTAAGCGCTATCTTCGTGTCTCCACAAGAGACCCAAAAGCAAAAGGATGGGCAAGGACTCGGAAGGTGTAACAGCGGCTCTCTCAGTCTGACCACGGTCAGTCACAGGTCAGTTCCGAAGCAGGAGGGAGACAGGACTTTCCAATTAGACATTGGAATAAAGGCTGGCTGTATTTGGCCAAGACTCCTACTGTTTACAAATGAGACCATTTTATCACATTAAAGTGACCAAAAAAAGGTAGAAGGTTACTTGAGAAAATATCCAATTCAAGGAAAGAGAAATGGCAGAATTTATTTAAATTAAATATTGAGAGATAATCAAAGCTGTTTCCTGTTTGCACCCCTTCATTGATTCCAGACAGTTATTCATGTATCATATAATTTGATTCCTTTCTTGACTCTAATATGGCTTATTAATTTGTCTCTTCCTTCACCAGGCCCATGAAGCTTTAATTAGATATTGCTGCTAGTTTTCATTGCTTAAAGACAAGAAAACAAAACAGAGTAAACTTTAATCCAAGCTAAACTTTTATGTGGGACCACTAGTTTAAAAAAAATTAGGAAGGTAGAACACAGACAAGTTCCAAATTTCAAGACCTATATAATATACATATATTATATTGTACATAATATGTATATATCTCTAGATTATATTTCTCCATCATGCTGGGTTTTGTGTTTGTTGGTTTGTTTGTTTTTCTAGGCAGGGTCCTTTTGTGTAGCCCTGACTATCCTGGGACTCTCTGTAGACCAGACTGGCCTCAGACTCAAAGAAATCCACCTGCCTCCACCTACTGAGTGCTGGGATTAAAGGTGTGTGCCCCTACCACCCACCTTAAGATGCTGGTTTTTAACATAAGCCAGGGCAACTGCCAACCCCTAAATAACTGTTCAGACCGCCAGTACCTAAGTATTGCATGGTCTGTGTGATCTACGTGATTAGTTTCCCCGTTACCTTCAACCTATAGGTATATCATCTCCATCCCCTGTTTCTCATCTTATTTCTGATTCAGGTAGAAAAGGATATAGAGACAAGAACATTCAATATGGATATACATGTATACATTAGGAAATGCATGTAATAAAATGGTAAGAGTTGGGCTGGGAATGTGTCTCAGAAGTAGAACACTTGCCTTGTTTGCTTGTGGCCCCATGTGCAAAAGACATGTTCTGTGACTTTTCCTGGGAAGATATGAACAAACCTCTACTCATTCTTAACAGGGTTACAACAATGGACCCAAGTCTAATTTAGGGAGCCACTGGGTTTATGGGGTGACTCTAACTGACATCATCAAAAGTTCGCCTCATCATGGGCAATAACTACTGAAAGCTGCATCCCTCTGGCTTCACGCGGCTCTGAGGCAACTCTGCTGAGATGTCTCCCCCTGCCTCAAAACATTACTGTATCGCTGGAGGAGCCCTGTAAATCATGTAAATTTCAGGAACTTCCTAACACTTTTAAACGGTACTTCCTGAGGCTTACTTACGGAAATGTATTAATTTGGAGGGATAGCGACAAAGTGACCTGCACCACAAAAGAAAAACAGGGCTGGGGAGGTCAGTGAGAGAGGAGTGACTCAGAAAAGGAGTAAACTAAGAATTTAAAATTTTCCACACAAGATTAGTGGCTACCATAAAAATTTGTCCTTGCCACAGTATGGTTTGTAGATATAAGGAGAATAGGACGTCTGTTCTAGGTTTGGCTTTTTGTGGCCCTGACGACTGAACCAGAATATCACATGCTGGGTAAACGCCACCATTCAGCTACGCCTTCCGCCCTATAAGTACATCTGCTGATATAGGAGACCTTAGTCCTGGTTCAGGGGCTTCACCATGCTGGGACTAGCCGTCCCGGCTCACACCAGGTCTACCTATTACTATACATTTCATCCTCAGAAGACACCTACAAGTTAGGAACTACAAACTCCATACAGTAACTATCCGGAAGTCAGTTTCTAAATGATGATTTAAAGAGTTGAGTGTCTCATGGCTACTTGTGAGACACCGTAGACGGGAACCAAGTCTATGTGACAACTTAGTCCCGTGTGCCTCGCCGCTTCTCCCGAGTTGTCTGCCTGGGCACCAAACACAGCACCCATTTATTTTCATTTGATAAATTAATGTTTTGGAGCTCACCAGAATAGCACCTTTTGAAAATACATGCCTTCAGGCTTCCTGGAACCAGCTAGCTGAATTATAACCTCTAATGTCGCCCTAATTTTGTAGGCTCCTCCTTCCCACATCTGAAGGGTATGGAAGTATAGTTGAATAACTCTATACATGTGGGGCCCTAATTCAGAGCAACCTGTAAGCACCTTATATGATACATGCTCATGAAACAAAGATTCCCATTCAAATTTAAGGCATATGTCTTCTCTTAATGAGCAAAATAAAATGGCTAGCCATAAAATAGGTGCACTTCCTAAAACCAGCCCTTAATTAAAAGGTGTAATCAGGAGTAATGGGTGTAAAGCAAATGTTTAGTTGTGGTCTTACGGAGGATCAGGTATTGTGTGCTTGATGAACCTGAAGCCACTCATAAGAATGCTGCTGGGCTCTTTCTGCACCAAATCAAACCAGTAATGACCAGGAAGGTGGGGGGGGGGGGGGACACCGGGTGGAGACTTTAAGTTTTACATTTCAGTTTGTCAAGAGCCCCTCAGCTGAGCACCATCACAGATAAAGGGTGTTTCTAAAGGAAGCAGATGTCCGACACAGAACACCGCTGTCGCCAGCTCCACCGTGTAGGGGAAATAGGTACCCTAGCTGGAGTTCAGTCTGCCTTCCTCTAATTGAGATAATGACACCCACCTCCCAAAGCGCCACTGAAGATTCAATAACACAATCTGGGGAAGAGCTTGGCATGGTATCTGGCACGAAGAAATTTAGAGTTTTATTGTCATGAGCCCCCAAATTAGTTGACCCCATGCTATTCCTACTGTGCTAAGTAGACCTCACTTTTTTTTTATAAGTTAAACACGGCGAGTAAACTTGGTCTGTGACTGAAAATGCCACCACTTTTTTTTTTTATAAGTTAAACACAGCGAGTAAACTTGGTCTGTGACTGAAAATGCCACTGTCTGCCTTCTGTTTGTCTGAAATGCCACCCCCTGAATGTCATTGATTTTAAGCACTCCTTTCGGGCCCATTAGACTAGGGGCAATGCTGACTAACGCCATAGACCCGTGAACTTCCCCAGGGTTTGGACTCCTAAAAGCTGATGTGCTCTCCACATCCAGGCATAGAGGCAGCTCTGCCGGGAACCCACCCAGAAGGGCTCTGGTGCCTTCTGGATTACCCTCAGCTCCCACCTCTGACAAAGCCAAGGAAAACAAGGATCACTAGGCTTCTAAAGCCAAAGCCTAGAAAATCATTAACAAAGTATTTGCTCGCTCTGCTGCGGCTGTGTGCAAGATGACCACAGAATGCTAAGGTCGGAGACTCCTCCCCAAGGTCTACTGGCTAGCAGCTTAACTCTCTCCCAGTCACCCTCCTGAATCACGTGGGCTGCGGGCATCCAGCACCTCGGAGTAGAGAAGGCAGTGCGTGCTTGGGGGTTCTGGGAAAAGCTCCGTTTGTCAACATCTTTTCCGTTGCAGTTTCGGTGCTCCAGGTAGTGGAGGCTGTGCCGGGTCATAAGTCAGATGACAAGAGAGAGCAGAGACCACCAGCCCAAGGTGCACCCGTGGAAGAATTTTAAGCCAGGGAGCTTGTGGTTGTTACCACAGCGTCTGACTCATTCTCGCTGGTGCACAACTGCTTAAATGTTGTAAGTGGATTCTATGAATTTTTAATTGGCACACTCCTGACTCACAAAATATTGCTCTCTTGGTAAGGTACTTTTCCCTAGTGGTAACCAACTCTGGAAGGTGGAGCTCTATGCATTAGATACTATTTTTTCTTCCGTCTAAGATGTCATCCTCTCCAGGCCAAGGACAGCTGTGTCACTCCAAGGGCAGCATTTTATGTCCTCTCTTCTATGCTATCTACCTCAGTCCTACAGTAGAAACTAGCTAATCTAGTTAGTTTAGTTTTAATCTAACTAACTAATCTAATTAGTTAGAATTAGCTAATTCTAGTTTTACTATGCTAAAATTGTAATCTTGGGGTTGTCATGTACAAACCACCCTCCCTACTCAGGGACTTACCCATTCAGAGGTGTCTAGAGTGGGGGGCGGGGGAGACAGACATAGTAAACAAAACTAGGCTTGTAAGCTCTGACACTCCTAAATATGGAGACCTTTTACAGAACAGTCATTAAATAGCCCGTTATCCATTGTCACTTGCCATTATCCTTCCCTTATCACAGAGAAATCATATTTTATGAGACATGGTCTCATGCAGCCCTAACTGGCCTCGAATATGATATATAGAGAAAAATGATCTTGATCTCCTGATCCTCCTGCCTCAACCTCCCCAGCACTGGAATTAAAGACATATGTCACCAGACCCCATAAAATTATTTTTTTAATTCCTGATAAATGGATAGTTGAATTAACCCAAATTAAAGGAAAGTATTGTCTAACAGGCCTGTCAACTCCAAAGATCATTTCCTTGGTCTATTAACTACAAATAAAATAATTGTGCAGTAGTCTGTGAATGAGATCATCTGAATTAAGAGATAAGAGGCTAGAGCAGAGCAGCTAATTCAATATATCATTTCTTATTAATTAGGAAAATAAAGGGATGCATGCTAGGCCTTCCCAGAACAATTAAATGATAGGAAGACTTAGCTGGCTAGCAGAGGTGGTTGATTTTTGCAAAGATAACCCTTACACATGTGTTCTTTGGCTCCTGTTAGATATAAGTATTAGTGTAATAGAGCAGAAAATAGACCACAGACTTCGCTATCAAGGCCACTAAAATCCATCCTTGTTTGCCCTACGTAGTCCGAAACCATCTAAATCACATCTGACATATGAAATAGCTTTGATCCATAAGGCTTGTAACTAAACACCAATCTGAGCTCCTAATGAAAGCCCTTTACCGGAAAGTGCCAGGAGAGAAATTAAATTATATCCTTTCACACTCAACTCCTTTTCCCACCCCCCAGATCCCGTCTTCTAAATGTCTACAATAAAATGAGGTAGAGGAAGAAGGGGGTGTACAGGTTCCATTTTACAGCACCACTTTGTGGAATTTCATAAATCCCAACCTTGTCACTTTGTCTACATACAACACACTCAAACCCCAAGATACAGAAGACATTTAGAGCCAAGAGCTCCCTGGGATACCTACAACCATTGTTTTGAACATGGGGAACCAGAATTCTGCAGAAATGGAATCCAGGACTGCATACCACCAGATGTGATGGACAACCTTAGCAAGGCCGGCAGGGGGAGACAAGTTCAACCTGGGCTACATGAACCTTTGTCTCAAAAAAATAAAGCAGCATAAAAATAAAGAAACCAATTATCTTCAAAGTATAATGCTAGTGATAAAAACATCAAAAACAGTTTTGACCCAGGCTTTTTCAGACCCAGGCCAGCTGGCCTTGGTGAGTTCCTGATAGAACATCCCCATTGTCTCAGTGTGTGGGTGCACCCCTCGCGGTCCTGAGTTCCTTGCTTGTGCTCTCTCTCTCCTTCTGCTCTTGATTTGGACCTTGAGATTTCAGTCCGGTGCTCCAATGTGGGTCTCTGTCTCTGTCTCCTTTCATCGCCTGATAACATAGCGGACAAGGAGGACTACTGAGACCTCAAGAACAATGGCAATGGGTTTTTGATTCTACTGGACCTATTGGTTTCGTGGGAGCCTAGGCAGTTTCGCGGATGCTCACCTTACTAGACCTGGATGGAGGTGGGTGGTCCTTGGACTTCCCACAGGGCAGGGAACCCTGATTGCTTTTTGGGCTGACGAGGGAGGGGGATTTGATTGGGGGAGGGAAAGGGGAGGCGGCGGTGGGGAAGAGACAGAAATCTTTAATAAATAAATAAATTAATTAAAAAAATAAAAAATAAAAAAAGAAATGTTTTGAAGAATAAAGGAGCAATTTACCTGTGTTATAAATCTAAAAAAAAACATCAAAAACCGCTATCATCATGCCATCCACTCTTCTAAGTGTTTTATTAATATTATTTTTGTTGGCTTTAGAGACAGGACCTTGCTATGTAGAAATCCTCCTGCTTCTGTTTCTCAAGGGCTGGGGTTACAGCTATAAACCACCATGCTCGGATGTTTTATTTATTTTGGGAAGATTTGTAGTGTTACATCATTTCCCCCTTCCCTCACCTCTCCCATTCTTCTTTCGCTCCCTCTCAAATGCATAGCCTTTCCTTGTTATTGGTGTGTGTGTGTGTGTGTGTGTGTGTGTGTGTGTGTGTGTGTGTGTGTGTGTGCATCCACATAGAAATGCAACCTGATGGGTTTGGTTAGTGCTGCTTGTATATGTATGGGTGCTGAACTAACCACTTGGAGGCCATCCCTGAAGAGGACTAATTCTGCCACTCTCAGCAGCCCTTGGTTGCCACAGTTCTCTGTCTCGGGGTGGGCCCCATGAGATTTCTCCCTTTCTTGTCTACCGGTGCTGGCTGTCAGGTCCTGTTCACTGTCATGTGATTTTAGGATAGTATAACTGAAAACTTAGATGTCTTAAAGATACACTGAACTTTGATGCCAAAGCAGCCAAACTCTTCACGCATCTCAGCATGCTTTCCCAACCTTTAAAGTAATTCCAAAGTTCTGTTGCTAACAAGAAGGGTTTCAAAGTCCCCATTCCTCCTCCCAGGGATCTTAGATTCTAGAATTGCATCAGCAATTGCTCCACACATGAATGGCTCATATTCTGCTTGGCTAAAGGCTCAGGTCAGAAGCTGCGTCTCAGGGACAAAGCAATATACTTGAAGATCTCTGACCACAAAATACTGTTCTCCATGAGGAGAATATGCTCAAAGATAACAATAGGAGCTTTTCTTTGGAGTTCCTGGAAGGTAAATCCTGAGCTGATGTCTTAGTTATGGTGTAGCGGTCCTGCTGTCAAATGGTGGCCCATCAGTCGGAACATATGGAGACCCTGCTCTACAGTGCACAGAGTCTTGGACACCCGGAAAGCCTCTGAGACCTGATTGTTAGGCTGGGAGCCTAGGCCCCAGTCCCTGGCATCTATCTCAGCCCACAGGCCTAGTCTGGACTTCAAATCCCAGCAGGCCAGGTCCTGACCCCTCCCTGGGGGTGGGGTCAGGACCACTCCTCGGGGTACTTAAATGATCCCCCAAAAGAAGAAAGATCCCCCTTTCTTCCTCCCGGGGGTAATGTTCCTGCGGCTCCCCGGTTTTCCCTCAGGGCCACCCGAGAGTGCAGATCTTCCATTAAACCTGGATGTTTCTTAATTCGGTTTGTTTTGATTTGGCTTGATTGGGAATTTTTGCGTCGTCAGAGAGCTCACTTAGGAAATATTCCTAACACTGATCACATCACTCTGCATTATAATCAATATTAGAAATGACCTCAGTGGTAATATTTGGTAAGCAGTTAGATCTTCCTCTTATATGTTCTGATAGAATCAATTTTTAATGTCACTAATCCCTCAATATTCTCTGCCCTGCTAACGTTCTAAACAATTGGCTCCTCCAATCTCTACCGTACTTTCTGGCAAATGACCTATGGGTTACTAAGCTATGGCTTCTCTTTATCACTGTCTTAAAAGAAAAATAAAGAGATGGATTTTAAAAACTGATCTGAGTAATGGGCAAAGAAATTTTTTTTAAATGTAGAAGAACACACACAATGTTGTAAATGCCTAAGAGTGTTCCATTCCCAAACAAACATTGGTACACAAGTCAGGAGACCATGATTGTTCCACACGTTTGCTGCTAAGATGGTGACAGTTACTAAGGCCCTGGAAACAGGGGGCAGGGAAGGTTACACCCTCATAAAACTATCAGACCACAAAATGGGAACCTGTGGCAACGACTTTCTCTGCAAACATAAATTGACAGTTTAATTGGGAAGGTGACAGCCGCAGGCAAGGAGCAGGGCTCTGCCTGGAAGGGTGCTTGCTGCCAGAGTTGACGACCTGAATCCAGTCACTGAATGCTACGTGGTCGGAGAAGGGTAACACTTCCAACAGACTGACCTCTGACCTCCACAAATACACTGCACTACACACGCATGCATGCACGCGTGCAAGCACACAAACACACACTCTAATATAAAAAAAAAGTTTAAGTTTCTGTTTTTTTAAAAAAGAAGTTGACAGCAGACATGAAGCTGCAACCCAAGCAGGGCAAAGACTGGGGCAGAGTGATGATAAGGGTCAGCCTGTGCTATGTACAACCCAAGGCTGTGATGTACCCAAGTTTGGAATTGCAGATATCCATCACCACATAGGTCCAAAATGGTCATGAAAGTGAGTCCCCAAACTACCACAGTGGGTTTTTTAAATATTTTAATTTCTAAGAAGTATCAGCTCACTCACTTTGCAATAGGAGCTGGGTACAAAACTCAAAAATGAGCCTGGCATAGTGGTGCACACCTTTAACCCCAGTACTCAGAAGGCAAAGGCAGGCGGATCTCTGTGAGTTTGAGGACAGCCGGTCTGCTACACAGAGAAACCCTGTCTTGAAAAAAAAGTCTCTAAAATGCACAGGTTTTTAAAACATTTTTTCATATATGTTTCTTTTATTTCTAGTATTCTATTTTCTGATATTCTATTCTCATAGACTATTCTCCAGGAAGAAGTAAAAAATATGAACTAGAAATAAATTTTAATAGTTAATTTGTTCATTAATTAATGAGTTCCTAGGGAATCCACGGCAAACAGAGAGACCTCACCTACAGGGATCATCTCAGGGTGACAGTCCACCTAGGGGCTTTCTTTATGCTCAACTTTGATGCCACCAGATTTTTATGATGGCTGATATCTGAAGGAAATCCACTAGGTGGCACTGTTTCATCAACTAGAATAAAAGAACGTCCGTGTTCTACAGTAATTACTCTGTAGATTTGCTCGATTTTTCAATCACTTCTAAAGGATGAGAGGCTCTGTTACACAGCACAGGCTTCCTGGTGTGCTCCACCTTTGAAGCCTTGAGATGCTATGTCCTCTTCTATGTGAGTGCTGACCAAACCCTGGTAACAGTGCTTGGCTATTTTGGTTTCTCTCTTGAGGTATTGTACATGTCGGGGGATCCCATTTGTTACTCTTGTCTGCTGTCTTTACAAATATTCTTGCACATGCCCGTGTGCACACTCCCCACACACATACACACATATAGTTATCACTCCGAGGCTTTCCTAAGTGATAGTCTTGCTCCCCTATTTGTGATTTCTCCCAGACAGAACTTTTCCGGCAAGCAGGAAGGTACCTGTAGAAGAGGGCTCTCTCCTTCCTCACAGAATCTTATTCCACTCTCAATCCTCCGCTCCTTCACCACATCCTTCTCGCCAACTCCTTCACATGAGACTGGAAGCAATGATGCCCATTGTCTATCAAAATCAAGATGGTCATTCAAAGACACTGCAGTCCCCAGGTCAGAGACCCCACCTTCACCTCCTGACACACCTCTACCTACTGTAAACTTAGTAGAGAAAAGGCTCCCCTAACATTTGAATAGCTCGCCACTTCCTGAGAGCAAAGGGAAGAGCCCACCACAGCAGCCACACCTAATAGAAGGGAAATGTTAGGTCTATGGTCCTCAGAAAGACAGAAGTCTGAGTCTCAGGATAAACCTCTAGGTCTAGACTAATCAAGGAAGAGTCTAACTCAGAAAGCAAAATAGTTTCTCACCGTAATCCAGGACTGCCTCTGCCTTCACCTGAAGACCATAACTTAAGGTCAAGAGACAGACGATTTCTTAGGAAAGAATTAGCATGAGCAGCTGGATAGTGCCCATACTGGCCATGACAGAAGCAAAGGGAAGATTAATGTGCTGAGCACACAAACCCAAAAGTAAAATGAATCCCCAAAATAGGACGAGCATTTGTCAGAGCAAACCAGCTCGCTCTGGAGCGGCTGCCACATGGCTCTTTCCGTTTCTTCCCTCTCTCATAACCCTGAAGCAATTTATCTTGTTCTTTGCAAGGCTGCGTTAGAATACACTTGCATCAAAGTAGTAAATACGACATGAGTCATTCTTAAACTGGCCACAATAGCTTATAGCACAAATTAGAGACATCCTGGAACCAGAGGACTTTGAAGGAGGGAGCCAAGTATATTTTGACCAGAAAATATACATTACCGATGTCCTATCATTTAATTTTTAAGAAGAAAGAAAAACTAAAGCTAGCTGCTTTAAGCAACAGACAGTTATTTTCTCTCCATTCTGGGTGCTCCAAGTTGAGGACCACGATGCTGATAAAGCTGGCCTCTCCCGAGCCCTCTCTCCGCCTTACTTCCCTCCTTCCTGTGGCACCATAGAGTCTTCTCTGTGCTCATGCTCAGGCCTCTGTCCTCCCACGTCTGAGTCTCAAGTCTACTTCTTACAAAGACACCAGTGATGCGGGATCAGGACTCGTACCGATGACTCATTTATTTAATACCTTCTTAAAGAACCATATCCAGGTCTGCTTGCCTTCTGAGACACCAACAATGTAGACTTAAATATACCAGTTCCAGGGAGAACCCGCTACAACCCCTAACAATCATTATGGCCAAATAGTTGCATCATTTAAGAAAATGTGCATTTTATAGATGAAAAATGGGAATGCCCAGCAAAGTCTTTTTCCTCCTTAATCAGAAGTGCTAACAAGATAACATATACATTTAAAAAAACATGTTGTGCTTTTTGTTACAACATTTCCTAATTGCATCAACTTAGGAAAATAAAAGGGGCTGGCTCAGACAATTATTACTTCAGCTAGGTGTGGGAGCTGTTAAGAGAGGCCAGGAGTTCAAAGCCAACCTCAGCAGCGTAGTAAGTTCAAAGCCAGCCTAGGTTACGTGAGATCCCGTCTCAAAAAACAAAAAGCAAAAACAAACAAAGAACTGGAACAAGAAGAAAACGCAAACTTCATGATTACTTCAAATCCTAGTTGAAAAGGAAGAACACTTAGGACGCCTATGTCCAGTCCTCACAGCCACAAAATAAATTTTAAATATATAAATAAGGACATACAGAATAACACTCTTTTCCCTGTATTTGTACTGTTCTTAAAATATGATTGCAATCATTACTTAGGAGAGAGCTTTTAATGATTTTAATTGCTATTATCAGTGCTATGTGTCTATGGGTGTGTGCTGTGTGTGCGTGTGTAACCGGAGATGTGCTTGTGTGAAGTCAAAGGACGCTGGCAGGAAAGAAGTCAGTTCTCCTCTTCCACTGTGGGTCTGGGGTTAAACTCAGGTAGTTGTGCTTGCAGATCGAGCTCTTTTACAGCCTGAATCCTCTTACCAAGCCACAGTCAATATTGTAAAGCATAATAAATAAGTGAACCCAGATGATTCTACTCATTTGAATATAGAATGATTTTTTTCTAATGCATTCCAAAAAGATGCATGTCAATTTCTTCTTTTTACATTTTTCAAACAAAATGAGCATAATGGGCCATTAGAAAAATCAGAAAATGCCAATAAACTTTATAGGGTAATGGCTCAGCAGGGACCTTCTTAATTAAGTGTGAAGAGGGTCTAGAGACAGCCTTGTCTTGCTCTGGTTATTTGCGATGAGAAAGTCTATTGGCCTGGAAAACACGTGGGAATGTGTTTGAACGATCTCAAGAACAAAGTCACACACCTACACAGCGAGCCAAAGACATAATCACAAGTTCCACATAACTGTGACTGATTCCTCCACTGTGGGCAGGCGACATTTTAGAGAGAATGACTCCAGCTTAGCAAAAGATGGCAGCGTGACCACAACGCGATCAATGATGCCAGCTTAGCTAGGATGAAATCAATAGACAGCAGTGTGACTACGATGCCGTCAATATCTGGAATATGCTTGACTTTTGTCAGCAAATCTACAATAGACATGACATATCATTTATAATTTTGTTCTGGTTTCTCGTGGGACGATAAGAGAGTATCTTAGCAATGTATCGCATCAGCTTCCGAAAGAAGCAGGCTGGCAAGGAGGCTCTATCAAAAGTCCCCAACTCGGGGTGCCTTCATGTAATCCAGGAAGGACACTCATTTCATACTCTATAATTTTAATTAAGCTACTCCTTATATTCTGTCCCAGCTAGCTCTTCCAGAGTTCTTCAAGATTACCTCACGCAAATAGCCCCAAATGCTTACAGCATTCTTAGTACCTCATGATTTTTTGAATGATAAATTCCATTGAGGAACTTCCTTCTGTCCTCCTCAACACTATCCCAGATGTTCTGGTCTCATTCTGTCACTATTACAGGCACAAATAACACACAAGCTACGATCTACCACTGATGGAAGTCAGGGTGAGAGACCGAAGTAGACACCATGGGGAAAAGCAATTTGCTCTCTCAAAGGCCAGATATTTTGTGCAGTGAGGACTCCCTGCCCAGGGCATGATGTTGCCCACACCAATGAAGAGTCAAGACAAACCCCCACCAGAGAAGCCCACCAGCCAATCTGATCTGGATAAGATCTCAATTAAGATTCCCTCCTCCCTCCTAGGCTGCCTCTACTAGACAGCTGATGTGAACTAGGATACCACGCTTCATTTTGTTAGGGGCCTGCCAAATTAACGTTATTATTTTCTTTAAACCATGTGAAGTTTTTATTCTAAAACATAACTCGCAGTTAATGGGATCTGCAGCAGGCAGGCGTACCTTCTATCTTAATAATAGAGCAAAGCTACATGTTCCTAAAGCGGTGACAACCACTTCTCGTGGCCAGATGGAAAATGGCTGGCTGCTACTCTCCTAAGATACAGATTGCTGCACTTGAGTATGAGTCAAATCCTTTCCAGGGAGTTTCAAGGTTTACCTGGTGCTTTCACATTCTCTCAGCGCAGTACTAACAAGACCTGGCCCTGCTTTGGAGATCTGACAAGATCAGGTGTGATCTTCATTGCTCTCCACGTATTTCAGAATGAGTTTCTGTCCTAGGCCATTAACAATCATTACAGTAGAGGGCTGGAGAAATGGCTCAGAGGTCCTGAGTTCAACTCCCAGCGACCACATGGTGGCTCCCAACCATCTGTAGGGAGATCAGATACCCTCTTCTGGTGTACAGGTGTGCATGCAGATAGAGCACTCGTATACATAAAATAAGCAAATAAATCTTTTTTAAAACTTACAGTAACCTTGAAAATGAGTGCAGTTTTTTTTCAAGTAACCCGGGTGAGAACACAGTGGACAAGCTTTTGTTATTGTTTCCTGATTCTTGCTTGTTTGCTTGCGTGTTTTTTTGAACAGTCCCTTGCAGCCACATGTGGCCGTGAACTCCCTCTCTAAGCAAGGATGACCTGAAGTCCTGCCTCTGTCTTCTCATGGGGGACCCAGGGCTTTCTACATGCTAGGCAAGCACTGACCAACTCAGCTATATGGAATGTTTTAGTTAGTAAGTTGCAAAAATTTTCATGACACTAAATTTCTCTTTAAACTATTTGTGTGTGTGTGTGTGTGTGTGTGTGTTTAATTCATAGATCTTCCATAATTTGGGTAATGACTTATTATGTTGGCTGTCTGGCAATTTAAGTCACTATAATTATATGATAAGTCAGATTTTAATTCACCTATTTTTAGTAACTTATTTTCTATTATGCAGGTGCATGATGTGAAAAGTTCATACAAGGTGTGCACGTGGAGGTCAGAGGGCAGCTCTGTGCAGTCGGTTCTCTCCAACCACCACGCTCTCCCAGGACTGAACGCCAGCTTCCAGCCTGTCCTGGTGGACTGTTACCTCCTGAGCAATCTTACCAGTCTGTTTTTGCAAACCAGTTTTCCCACTAAGCAGTAGCCAGAATGCGCACTGGTTGTCTAACGTGAATGTTAGCCACTAACACACAAGTCAAACCTTTTGCTGTTTCAGAAGCTCTACAGAGCTGCTAAACATCAATATAACCACTTTGTAACTTAATTTAAAGATTGATTTGCATATATCACCCTTTCATTTTTTACACCGACGCCTGAGAGTACTGTCGTTTGAACCCTTAAAGCAGAGCTGTGAGTAAAATAGTTCACAGCGGGAAGAGTCGTTTAAAGTCTATGCTGACGGCCAGAGATCCTTTCCTTCTGGCTTGAACCAAATTCTAAGAATTTGGGCATTTTGCTGTATTGCTTCCCAGATCCCTCTTTTCTCCTTATTCTGGTGTCTAGTAACAGAATAATGAGAATGCCCAGGATTCGTCCAATTGCTGTACTCAGGACATTACTTAATGCTCATCTTTCAGTTCCCATTTGATTCCTTTTACTGTTCAAATTCTAACGCATGGCCCTTTGGGGTACCTACTCGAGAGTGCTAAACACACCAGTGAAATTCAAAGCTGTCCATCAAACTGCCTAGCTAGGCTAAATCAGATAACCCTTCTCAGTCCTTCTCATAGTATGTTAAGCAGACTTCGTGCAGGTAGTAGGCAACCCAGTTCCACACTGAGTTGTTGTGCTGGTTGATTTTATGCACTTTGATACAGGCTAGAGTCATCTGAGAGGAGGGAAGCCCAGCCCATTTGAGAAACCGCCTCCGTAATACTGGGCTGTCGGCAAGCCTGTATGGCATTTTCTTAATTGGCAATGGATGGGGGAGGGCCCAGCCCATTGTGGGTGGAGCCATCCCTCAGCTGGTGGTCCTGAGTTCTATAACAAGGCAGATTGAGCAAGCCATAGGGACCAAGCCAGGAAGCAGCACTCCTCCATGGCCTCTGCATCATCTCCTGCCTCCAGGTTTCTGCCTTGTTTGAGTCCTGTCTTGACTTGTCCTCCAAAGACGATGAACAGTGATGTGGAAGTGTAAGCCAAATAAACCCTTTCCTCCCCTAGTGGCTTTGGTCATGGTATCTCATCACAGCAATAGTAACCCTCACACAGACAAGCATCAGGGATAGATAATCAGGCTATATACAAAGATAACTAACCAATCATACGCGAATGTTGCAGGTGCTGGCACAGTGTGTTAGAATACAGACCTACTCAAATATCATTCCCTTTCCAAAATCCTCCCCCAAAATAATTAGCCTCTCCTTGAAGCTTCCATTTAAGGGGTACAAAGGTCCTAGGGCTGGGTACAGGACCAAGATCAGCCAGAGCAATCCTTCGATTTTATTCCCTGCAGTACTTGATTAAAAAGAACTTTAGAAGCTTTGAAGTCATCCACCCATTTTGCTTCTGTATTTATCAATTCAAGAAACTGAGTTTAGGCTGCCTGTCATTGTCCAAGGCCACAGTGCTAGCCGGTACTGGAGCTGAAGCTAGCAGCCGTCTCGTGGTTTCTAGACAGTTCTCTCACTCTGCTGCCAGTCAGATAACAGTTCCCAGGCTGACACACCCAAGGGCAAAGATGCTGTGCTGAAATGCTATAAACCCAAGCGCTATGTGTAGAAGATCATGCTATTTGACACTTAGCCATGAAAGCCTAATATATTTTTCTTAGCTGCCATGGCAACAAACATTTAAGCATAAGCCCAAATAGAGGAAGTAAGAATGAATTGCCTTTTATAATCTTTTCAAAATATACAAGCGCTAAGATGAAATGAAGCATGCTTGTGATCCCAGCACTTGAGTGAGGAGAATTGGATGTCAAGGCCAGCCAGCCTCTGCTACAGGGTAATTTCAAGGCCAGTCTAGACCGAACAAGTCCTTGTTTCAAAACAACTGGAAATAAAAAAAAAAAAAAGATAACTTGGATAGATGGCATCTCATAAACCTCAAAATGATTTCCTCATAATAACAAATTATAAAACTAAAATAATAAAGAAATCTATTGCAGATAAATGTTCCATAAGATTACATATAGAATTCCCTTGGATTAATAACCAATAAAACATTCTGCTGATAGCATGTGTGTAAATAGTTATGGTTCTTAGAAATTCCTGCTTTTCAATATAAATTTTGACTAGTTGATACTTGAAATTAAGCACAGAAAATGGGAGATAGAGCAGAAGAGCACATCCTTGATCCTCAAATGTGTGTGTGTGTGTGTGTGTGTGTGTGTACTAAGAGCTAAAGAAGACCTACAGAATGACCACAGCAATGCACTGGGTAAGATCTCCCCATGGCAAGAGGAAAATAAACAAAGGAATGTCTTCTTTGTGTTAATCTACACATTGCTCATAAGGAATACGGGAATGTTCAAATTATATTTCTACAGATGAAAATAAAGGATGTTTGTTGTTATTAAAAAGACCCACAGCCAACCACTGGGCTGAGCTCCTGGAGTTCAGCTGAAGAGAGGGAGGAGGGATCATATGACTAAGGGGGGAGGGGTCAAGAGCATGATGGGGAAAACCACAGAGACAGCTAACCTGAACTAGTGGGAGCTGACATCTGGGGAATATGAATGGGACCAAACTAAACCTTCTGGATGTGGGTGATAGTTATGTGGCTTGATTTGTTTTGTGTGTGTGTGGGGGGGGGGGTGTTGAGGGCTGGCGGTGGCACCTGGACCTATCCCAGGTGCATGAACCAGCTTCTTGGAGCCCATTCCCTCCCTATGGTGGGATACTTTGCTCAGCCTTGATACGGAGGGGAAGTTGGTATGCCAGACTTTGACTCCCCAAGAAAGGCCTTACCCCCTCTGAGGAGTGGATGGGGGGGATGAGAAGGGGGAGGTAAAAAGTAGGGGAAGTAAGGGGAACTGGAATTGGTATGTAAAATGATATTAATGTCTCATATCCCTACATGCATCCCGACAGACTTCTCTCTTCGTGGGAGTGTTATACCAGCAGAATTCTGCCTGATACGTCTTTATGGAAATGAAAGAATCCCAAGCAAAACTGTTTTCAGCACATTCAAGGTTTGGCTCGTCTGTTCATCAAAAGGAACTATGTTTGAAAGGGCCCAAAGCAAATTTCTCCTTGGGTGTTTTTTTTTTCTTTGTCTGTCTGTCTTTTTGTTTGTTTGTTTGTTTGTTTGTTTGTTTTCAGAGACAGGGTTTCTCTATAGCTTTGTAGCCTGTCCTGGAACTCACTCTGTAAACAAACAGGCCTTGAACTCACAGAGATCCACCTGTCTCTGCCTCCCAAGTGCTGGGATTAAAGGCGTGTGCCACCACTACCTGACCTTTGCTTTTTGTTTAACATATCATTTCAGAATATTCGTCAAAAAAGAGAAAAATATTTTGAACTAAAAGCATTTTCTGTTTTTAGCCCCTAACACAAAAATACAGATTTTTGCACAAAAACCAATTAAACAGAAATATGTTTAGCTCGCTCTCTTTAGAAGCTTAAGCTATTTTTCTATTTTAAATAGTGTTCCAACTATTTGGCTCTCATACCATCTTTCCTGTTCTTTAACCTGAATGAGCTAGCAGAAATACCTAGAGTAAGGCAAGTAAGCTTCTCTCTGGTGCCACTGGCAGCGTAATGGGAAAACGACAGTGTGATACTTTGTTTTAGACATATTAATCATAGTACATGTTTTATCACAATAAAAAGTTATGTTATCATGGTGGTACACACCTGTAATGGAGCCAGCATGGTGGCACACGTGGTACTGAGCCAAAATGGTGGTACACACACAGTACTCAGCCAGCACGGTGGTACACACTGTATTGGAGCCAGCATGGTGGTACACACCTGGAACAGAGCCAGCATGGTGGCACACACGGTACTGAGCCAGCTTAGTGGTACACATGATACTGAGCCAGTTTGGTGGTGCACACAATACTGAGCCAGCATGGTGGTACACATGGAACTAAACCAGGTAGCACCCACTGAATCCCAGCACTGAAGAGGCTAAGGGAAGAGGATCATAAACCCAAGTCTGAGCTATATAGTGACCCTGCCTCATAAAACACAAGGCAAATGCTGACTTTAAATGCAAGAGTCACATGACAAGGATTTATGGTAAACCCAGCATCCCTCCGGGTAGATGCTGATGTACATCCTCTCAGAACCGGGCATTCTGTGAAATTCTTTAACTGCAAAGACTTGCTGTATTGCTCACTCTGACTTATTGAGAAGATGCTAAATATTTGCGTCTGGATTTCAAACCTTATTCATAAATCGCTCGCTCCCACCTGGCCTCACATACATACAAAGCTTAGTTAACAACACACTTTCAGACAATTATACAGATATCCATTGGGAAAAGTTAACAGATTCAGAAATGCACAAGATGTAATCAATCTCAGAGCCTGAGTAATTAAACCCATCCAATCAGTCAATCTTAACCTGTGGACGATCTAATGAAAGCCCTTTAAAGTAAGAATCAGATCACTCCTCCTTCCTTTCCCACATATCTAATGCATATACCCTTTATTTACACACCAAAAAAAAAACTGTGTGAAATTTTAAAATGTGTGAAATTTCAGAATGATTTTTATTATATTACTAAAACAAATAATATTTTATTTGCTTGTACTTTCCCATTATTTTTATCCATTTATCTCCTGTGAATCCAATTTTGTTTATTCATTCAACTTTTCCACCTCACTGATGACCTACAACTTGTCCAGTTTGATTTTTTTTCCCCTCTGTAGATTTTGTTTGACTCAGCAGAAAATAAAAATAAAATGTGAACGAAAAGAAAGCTAAAACCCTGTGTGACACAGTGTACAGTTGGCAGTGCCGACCCTGAGGCTCACAGAAAGAATGTAAGTTCAGCTGAGCATCAAAAGATTAAGATTAAAATCATGTTGATCACCTTTGGTCCCAAAATCTAAGATTTGAAAATGCTACAAAATCCAAGATTTAAATGTTTGGTGGAAAATGTTTTATCAGGAAGCTTTGTTCTGTGCACAAAACTAGAAAAAGTATTATGCTAGTTAGCTGCCCTCTGGGTACATATACTTTAAAAAGCCAACACTAAATAATAAACCAAACTCTTCGAATCACAAAGATTTTGTCTTGGGCGTCTGTTAATCATTATAAATTATTTGGGGAGCACAAACAGGTATTTCCAACTCTCTTTAAAGGGAGGCACACAGTAGGTTTGTCTTTAAACAGTTTTCAAACACTGCCTCTAAGATCTGTTAGAAGTGTATTGTCCTCCAAATATTATTCTCCTTCTAAAGTGAGGAAGACAGAGGATAATTGGTTCCTTTTGAAGTCTCAGTATTTGGCTATTTATACTGGACAGAAATACATGCATTCAGATCTGGGAAGTTCAACATATTTTAATGAATAATTCCCAATGCACTGGATCCTTGACTAAAAGTTGAGTTGGGTTATTTCAAGTACTTTTTCATCCATCTGCAAAATTCTGCTGTCTCCTGCTGGCTCCCACACACACATGAAGCACACACTTATCCCCTATCTGCAATGAGTGTGCCCTGCTTTTGAGTCTCACTCAAGAGTAGCTCTTGGGAACTGGAGGGGACGCCATGCCCTGTGGAGCTGAATAAAGCTTCCCTGAGATGGGCACTTCCTATAAGTTTTGCAATGCTTACAATTATTGGAGGTGCTCAAAAGCACTTCTGAAAACTGTTAATATTTGATAACATTTTCTTTGCACCATTGAGCAACCACAGCTGATGGAAGCAAACTGAAGAGAGCCAGATGCATGTAAGGAGGGCATGAACTCTTCCATAAAATTTCTATTTCTGGTTTCAATCCTCTGATCAGGCCAAAGTCATACTTCCCTCCTATGCTTTGTTCTAAGTATGCAGACTCAGGACTCGGAGACTTCTGTGATTGATATAAGTTCGTGGGAAAGTCCTTCTAATACGCCCCAAAGGGACGTACATATTTGGTTATTTGTTTGCATAATCAGTGAAGAATTTGGTTGGCAAGTCACACAGATCTTGCTCTTGTTCCTTGTCTAATCATAAGACCAACACAGTAGATCATCACTAGTTCCTCTTAGACTACCTGACAGACAGGAGTTACGTAAATGAATTGTGAGCCAGGGGAACGACTTTTGTTTTGAAAAAGTCATCAACAAACTCGTCAAAACTCTACTACAAACCACAATCCCAGAGAACTTAGACAACAATGAGGACCCTAAAAGAGATGTACATAGATCTAATCTACATGGGAAGTAGAAAAAGGCAAGATCTTTTGAGTAAATTCGAGCATGGGGACATTGGGGGAGGTTTGGAGGGGGGAGGGGAGAGGCAGGGAGGGGAACAGAGAAAAATGTAGAGCTCAATAAAAATCAATAAAAAAAAATCTGAAAAAACCTTCATTTCTTTTGTCAGATCCCTATATTTTCTTTTTTACTTTGTCTGTGTAGATGTTCGTGTGTGTGTGTACATGTTCCTCTGTGAGTGTGCACATGTTCGTGTGTACACATGCATACACATCCACAGTCATGCACTTGCGCATGGAAGCCAGAGGTTGATATTGCACCTTTCTCAATCATCTCTCCACCTTATTTTTCGAGACAGCATCTTCACTGAATCTTGACCTTGCCAATGCAGTTGGGCTGGCTGGCCAGTGACCCTCTGACCTTACCAATGCAGTTGGGCTGGCTGGCCAGTGACCCTCTGACCTTACCAATACAGTTGGGCTGGCTGGCCAGTGTCCCTCTAATTTCCACCTGTCAGTGCCCTCTTGCACTGGGATCAAAGCACACGGTTCTGGGCTGAAGTTGCTAGTGTCAATGGTGTGGCACCAGCAGTGATGGTGACGGAACTGAAGTCTTGGTGCATGCATGACAAACACTCTACCAGCTGAGCTCTCGTCCCAGTCCCTGCTTTCTCTGGATTCTCTCTTATACACAGGTTCACAACAAAGGGTTGGGGTCCCAGGTACGATAAAGAAAAACTCATAGAATAAATACTTTTCTTTGAAAAGTCTATTCTTTTTCCGTTTGTAAGAGTAGGTGGTGATCTTTAGCTTACCAAATTTTTAATTTATCTTTTTTTTCCACAACAAAGAAAGAACACATTTTAATGAAGATTGTGAATGCCTTTAACCCCAAACAGCAGGAAAAAATAAGAAATGAGAGTATTATTTTCTCTAGTCACAAAAACTAGATGTAAAATACAATTACAGTGTCATAGAGACGCTACATCTAATTATATTTAATGAGAAAACTATGAGCTCCCATTTGATTTGTTGGTTAGAAATACTTAAATCAATCAAGACAAACAAATCTAATTCTATCATTATTAGCAACGATATATGTGCTTCAGGAGAAAATAATCACATAAAATGAACAGTTTGCTAGATGTAGTTACCTAAAGTTCAAACAGATTATTCATGGGTAGAAGGAAAGGTCAATGTCCCATTATTTCGGGACATGTCTCAAGGACTGCATCTGATTTATGTTCAAAGATACAAACTGGCATATTGACTTTTAGATGAAAATTTTTGGTTATCATGAGCAAACAAACAAAAAAAATAGGTGTATCAATGACCATGTCAGTATAGACTACCCTACTCCCTAATGGAGGAAAATTTTAGTCTTTGATATTTTATTCCAGTTCTTACATGTTAAGTAAGGTATCTGAAATCTATGAATGATATATCTGGATCACCTGGTTTCACACTTAACCGTCTTAATTATTTCAATTTCCTTTTACTGCCTTCTTCTGTATAACTAGACTAGACTTCATACTAAACATAGATTCTAATGTGGAAATCAGGGACATATATCTAAAGTTTAGGTCCTAAACAGAGGTAAAGGACACAAGCCAGAACTGAGAGACGTCTCCCGTGGAAAGGAAAGCATAGGATGAAGGGATAAAGCTCCCCTACTCAGTGGGCCAGCCTTCCAAAGTCGGTTCCCCCAATAGAGTATGAAACGGTCATTCCCAAATCACCACAAATCCCTCAACTGCCCCACGGACTCTCTCCAGCTCTAACCTGCCGCTCACATTGGGAAGCCTCGCTTGCTTGTACTTCAAGTAAATGAAATGATATTATTAGATCCTTCTACAAACACTATTAGTCATCAAACAAGACAGAGTGCTGTCCACCCTCCCTGAAAACAGCCCAAGTGGAACGGTGTTCTCTTATTAGCAACAATAATAAAACTCTTCAAGAACTGTGTATAAAGCAATGCAAAGTATAGAAATTTATTCTAATTAAATGTCATCATTCAAAGAGCATAAACATTTCAGCGTGAAGTTATTTCCTAAACCTTTTTTTCTTTCAAACACGGCCTCAGACAATGCCTCCTCAGTGGTCAAACTTTTACAAGAGAATTTCTCAGCAAAACTGGAAGTTCTTTAAAATGGTAATTTTTATTTAAAAAAAAGGAACAGATCTTTTCTCCTCTTCTGTATCTCCAACATCATCTAGTCATTTGTGCTTAGTTATTAACCTTGTGTGAAGGGACAACACAGACTTTTTAATAACCAAAACACCACGGCTACAAATGCTGTGACATCATCATACAGCTAGCCTGATAGTTTATAATGTAGATTTTTTTTCTCTGTAATGATATTGAGATAGTTTCTACAATATTTTGAAGATTACTTCTAGAGAAAAAAATTCTCCTGGATATGATCATGCCTTTTAAAAAGAACATAATTCCAAACATCACATGTGTGATGCCCCAGAGTGAGGAATTTCATACCCTGTGGTTCCTCCATGTGATATGTTCCCTGTTTCCCTATATTTTCTTAATCAAAAAACAATTTCTGTGCACATATTTCTTCCCCTGGAGAATTCTTTATATGGATGCGCTCTGAGTTAATTATACAAGAATCAAACACCCCTTAAAGAAATGAAAGCTGTAATTCTGAAGACAGTTTGACCCCAGAAAATAAACCCTAAGAACAGAACTGAGAACTGAGTACGGAATAAATCCCAGTGTGACCTGTTCTACCTGTTACAGTCAGACAGCTTCCTCCTGCATTTCCCAGAAATGAGGCTTGAGGAAAAGACGGTTTCCTTTTCCATTCCCACGTAATATTATATTGATAATAACTGCTCCAACACAGAAAAAGGGATCATCATACTTACTTTCTTCATAATTTAAAATGATTAATGATATATCTTTATATCTGATTCACAAGATTTTCAAGCAAAGGAGTAGTGAGTTATATTCTAGCCCCCATGTTCTTTGGATCGGATTCTTTTAAAATAACATTAAAATACCAAAAGTACCTTTTGCAACATGGTTGTCATTTGAAATGTCAGTTCTTCATGTCCCTGATCAGTTACTTACCTAAAAGGAAAAGAAGAGAGAAAACATTAGAAGTTTGGAATCACATGTCATTAACAGTAGTTAGATTTGAACTAAAAGTAAGTTCGCAGTGCACACTGAGACAGCTCTTTCTAATGCGAAAGACTAAAACAAAACCATTATTTCAAGTACTCAAAAAAGCAGACAAAATATAATATAAAAATAGCATATAATATGCCAGAGGCATAAATTCCAGAATATATGAGAATTTCCATCATTATATGAATTGCTAGGGGAATGTTTGAGGGGATTATGAGCAATGGAAATATTTGTGTTTATTCATACAAATGGCTCTCGGCTTAAGTTTAGTTTAGTAGACAACGCGAAGCCATATATCTTGATTAACACTTGGCTCACTTCTATGCACCCACAAATATGTTAATTTAACTTAAATAAAAACTGTTAGGTAGCCAATTCTGTTACTTTCATGCTTGTTGTTCACTTTACAGTGTACTACAGAAAATTAAAACCTTACTGTTGAAGCACTCTAACAATTGAACTTTAGAAAAATTGAAATCTCTTATTCCACTGTTTAAATCCAACACAGCTTTTCCTCATTCATCTCCCTTCAAGTCTATGAGTATTTCTATGTGTTTCCTTATAAACCTGATACATAAGCTTACACAGCATGCGATCAGTCCACCATCCTGTATTCCACATTCTACACGACCTGTATGTCACTCTTTATGATGTGTATGTGTGCGGTGCATATGCACATAACTGTGTGCATGTGTATGTGTATACGCCCTTTCCTGCACATATGGTGGGCAGGGCAGGACACCGGGTGTCTTTCTCTACTGCTCTCTGACTCACTGCCTTGAGACGGAGTCCCTCACTGAACTACACGTCTCCATTTTGACGAGGCTTGCTGACAGTGACCATTGGGGAGCCTATCTCATCCCAATTTTTCTTTTCATTCTTTGATAATTTCACACATGAGATATGATCATATACATCACGTATCCTTACTCCCCTCCCTGACTCCCCTTAAACCTCCTTCCCTTCTTAACTTTTTTTTAATAACTCAGTGCTGTTCGTGTGTGCATAGTTTGGAGGCCATCCACTGGAGCACTGGAAATCTTACCACGACTCCCAGCCCTAGTTCTGAGGTTACAAGAACCAACAGCCATGTCTGGCTATGCTGAGTGCTGGCGATTCAAACTCAGGTGCTCACTCTTCCACAACAAGCGCTCTCATTGAGTATCTCTCTGCCCACCATACATCTCATTTTAATGTGTGCAAATCTGGGCACTAAGCTGCTACTGAAGAGTTTATCCAGCCATGAACTTCACAATGATCATTTAGAGCAGTGGTTCTCGGCCTTCCTATTGCTGCAACCATTTTATACAGCTCCTCATGCTGTGGCGACCCCCAACCGTAAGACTATTTCCATTACTGTTTCCTAACTGTACTTTAGCCACCGCTCTGAATCATACTGTGACTATCTGTGTTTTCCAATGGTCTTAGGTGACCCCTGCAGAAGGGTTGTTTGACCCCTCCAGCGGGGGTACTGCCCACAGGAACACAGTCATTGATTTAGAAGCTGACTGATGTGTTCCACTATTTGGCAGGACACAGGTCAATATTCTTTTCTTAATTTTCCAAGAATTATTTTATGTATATGGGTGTTTGTCCTGCATATGTGTCTGCCTACCACATTTCTTATTTGACTCTTCCTTCTCAGTTTTCCAAAACCATCATATATAATCCATACAGAACCTTTGCTACACACATTATTAAGTATTTCATTCATTTTCTATTGCCAATAAAATCTGTCTCATTGCGTTCATTACATAAACCATTAGTCCCTGTCTCTTTACTTCGGGTTTATTTTCTTTAGAAAGTTCACAGATTCTTCTATGTTTTTGTCATTTTCTTGATTAATTAATTTTAAAGCAATCTTTAAAATTCAGAAGTTCTTCCTGGACTTCCCATATGTGGCTTAACATCACGAAGCAGGCCGACTGAGAGACGCTGAATGATCTGGCACTGGGGACAGTGAGGAGACCCAGATAATGCACTGAGAACAATACAAAAGCAAGCTTGGATTCACTGTGCGCATCCATTTGGAAACTGCGCTGCTTGGCACATTATATTCAAATGTTTTATACCTTTTCAGAAGGAGCTTGTATATTCATCAACTTCAATGCTTTTCCTGGACAGAATCTCAAAGAAAACTCACCCCACAGTCGCATCGTTTGACTTCAGAGAAAGCTTTTTACAAGAGTATTTGCCTTGTGAGAGAAAAAAAGGACAAAGCCTGTGGGCTGAGGTTTACCAGGAAAGGCCTGGCAAGGGCAAAGAACTGGCCTGGCTTCAAGACCTGGCACAGCCTCTTGCTAACTACAGGCCTTGTACAAATTACTGAGCACCGAGCCTCCAGTGTCTGCATGAAATGAAGTTACTTAAAGAATTATGGATAGTAAGTAGGATATGCCTGGCATAAATTAGGCATGCAAACATCAGATATGTATTCTTAAATTGTTAGATTTATTGACAGCAGGCTAGGTCTAGGCCCATCCCAATGCATTTCCCATATACGAACTCCTTTAGTCTCACAATGACCACGTGACATAGTACACATCTAGTCCATGCAGAGTAAATCTAGTATCTATCTAGTTCACCACACTGAGAATGCAGGGCGTGGATGGCAGCCACTGCTACTCTAACGCTAAGCCAGTTCTCTCCTTTGCGACCTTCCATCTTCTGTCTCCTTTCCTTTTCCCCAGTAAGACTCAGTCTTTCACACTAAGATTTCCTTGTCATTCGAGGTGATTAGAAAAAAATAATGCCTTTACATTTACTAGTGAACAGCATCTATAATCTGCAAACTATCTTTGAAAACCATGTATCAGAACATCTTTCCAACACAACCTCTTTCATTCATCTTGCATCTAGACCACAGCTCCTTCTGTACGAGTAAGCACCTGATCCTATTGTACTCTTGATTCACCTCAAAGCATTGTTGTTGTTGTTGCTTGACAAAAGAAATGGCTGCACGTGCTGGTTACTTCCTAGCTCCAACCCAAGTGCATGTCTTTCTATCTGTGTTTACTTTTCCTCCTCTGACCTGCTCTTGTCCTAGGATGCTGTCCCTACAGATGTCATCACTCCGCTGCCCACTGGACTCCACCGGGTGTGACCAGTGGGCTGACAAGGCAGCAGATTTCTAGATGGAAGGGGAGAGAGATGAAGATATTTATTCATCTGTTCCCTCCTGCTCACACATGACTCTGGCAATGGCGGCATCTCTCTATCACTGCGGTTTCTATCAGATGGTCCCCCACCCATCCTCCAAAAGCATGCTTTTCTTACTGCGGTCCTTCTTGCCTAGGATTGATGATGGATGTCCTATGGTAATGTACCACACTTTTTATTGGTTCCTACAATTTGACTACTTTGTATGTTCATTAAAGTTCCTTCAACAATCCTAGCTGAGTCTGTCCGTCTGTTCTTCCTCAGTGAGGAAAAAAGAGGAACGGAGGAGTGTGCTGGAGAAAAGGATACTCTTTGCAGTTACCAAGCTTAACAATGAATGCCAGAATTTTTTAATACATTCATATAATCACAATCTTTCAAATAACATATATTGATTTGGAACTGGCTTTTATTATTCTTATTCTTATGGACTTTGGCCAAGACAATATATACAAACACACCTCATTTTTTCAAATCTTTCATTAGCATTCCAGAAAATATGCATGCACCGTGCCTGTTTGATATAGAAAGGAATCCTTTCCATTGCACAACATCTAAAAAAATTGTTTTAAATTTTCTTTAATTTATATCTTCAAAAAGATTCTTAAATCTTACAGAAAAGACTCTTTTAGACTTAATCAAAATCCTTTCAAATGCTTTGGCTAAAATTGCCAGCTGAGGAGTATGATGTTGGACAGCAATCTTCACCTGAGAGTCAGTGGAACAAACTAAGAAATGAGAGACGTATCTACCATTACTTCTTTTATTATAATGTTTGGGATGACTTGAATGAGAACGGTTCCCATAGGCTCATATCTTTGACAGTTAATGGAATTGCTTGGAAGGATGAGGTATGGCGTTGCTGAGGTGTGTCACTGCAGATGGCCTTTGAGGTTTCAAAAGACTGGCACCATTCTCTGTGTGCACGCTGTCTGCCTCAGGGCTGTGGATGGAGATGCGAACTCTCAGTGATTCTCTGTTCCACCATTATGAACTCTAACCCTCTAAAACCGTAAGCTCAGTCAACTGGTCTTTGTTTTGTTTTACAATTTGCCTTGGTAATGGTGTTTTGTCATAACAACATAAAAGTGACTAAGACAATGGTTTTATTAACTCTTTGAGAATTCCATACATGTATACAATGTACTTTGATCCTATTCACTGCACACTCCTCCCCTGCCTCTTTGTTTCATAGCTGTCTTATTTAACGCTCGCTCACAGTGCATGGGAATCTACTCCACACATCTGACACATATCACACTCTTACTCTTCACAGTGTGAGTCAGGAATCACTATTGCTTTCCAGAAGAGAAAACCAACCACCACACCTTGCCCAAGCAGTGTAAATAGCAGAGTTGGAATCTATCCACCTTGAATGTCTCTTCTTTTTCCATCACATTTTACAGTCTCCATTGAAAAGACTTGGTTGACTTGAGAGCAGGTGGCATCAGATTTTTGCTATTTGTCATATTGCATCACAATTCGTTATGCAAAGTTATGGGAAGTGATTTAGCCTATGGCACGATTAAGCCATTAAACTATTATAATGTTCCCACGTGATTTTCTCTTACCCTTAAAGGAACATTAGAACTTCACTATAGATACTTGTGAAAACATAGAGGGCTCCTCTCTAACAAGCTATGGATATTTCTGCAGCTTAAAGTCTTCAGATCACTATCCTTGAGGCTGAAGTATACTTGAGGCTGAAGAATCACTATAAGGCTTTTTAATAGACATGCCAAAGTAGACAGGGGAGAACCCATGAGGTCTCAACCTCGTGTAAAGAACTACAGGCAACTAAGGAACGCTGAGAGGGGAAGAAATAATGCTCTCCAGGGATGAGAACATCTATTAATTATCCAATACCAAATAGCCCCAAAAACATACTCACAAGTAACATTAGGTGTATTTAGGAATATACATGTGTATGCATGTGTACATATGCATGTAAGAACACTTAATGAAAAAAGAGGCCATGAATTTCAAAGAAAGCAAGGAAGAATGTATGTGAGGATTTTGAATAGGGAAGGGAAGAAATAAATTATGTAATCATATTATACTCTCAAAAATAAAAGAAAAAATTATTTTTAATGATTTTTATTTATTCTTATTTTATATGCATTGCTGTTTTATTTGCATGTATGTCTGTATGAGAGTGTCAGATCCCTGAAACTGGACTAACAGACAATTGTGAGCTGACATTTGGGTGCTGGGAATTGAACCTGGGTCCTCTGGAAGAGCAGCCAGTGCTCTTAACGGCTAAGCCATTTCTCCAGCCCCAAGGGGGAAGACATTAAATCACTGACTCTTGAGTCCCATGAAATGTTCTTGATGGAGACTTTCTGGGCTCTCCAAGGTGATTCTTCTGCATAATAAATTATGAGAATAATTCTTATTTCAGAAGTCTCTGGATCTGCAAGATTGGCACAAGCATCACCTAGGAACTTAGACACGCGAGTTCTTAGCCACCCCACCCCACTTTCATCTCTCGAATTAGAAATTCTCAAGTGGAACCCACTGCTGTGTGTTTTGATGAAGGCATCAAAAACATTTCACAGAGCACTTGCCCGGATCCTCTCTTCTATTCACACTTTCCTATACAGACCATCAGGAGCCACCATGGAGTCAAGGACTGGTCACTCTCCCAGTTCCCATGGTGTCTCTCTGAGCACCCACAAGCATGCCCACCATTTGTCTTTCCTGGTCTATTTTATCTAAATTAAGACCACAGTTTCAACCGATGTAGCGTTCACATTCACAAAACCTTCTCTGAGCCATCAAAATCACAAACAAGTATTCAATGGAACTTAGCCATTAAGCAAACTCCCCTAATAAGAAGATTAAGCAATGTAGCCTAAGGCAATGAAGAGACTGAAACTGAATGGGGATAACTTGAACAAATGAGCCATTCATAAAAGAGGCAGGTTTGAAACCATTAGGGAGATTTGGATGTATTTAATAAGAATTATATTAAAGAAGTTTAAGGAACTGGGGAGATTGCTCAGGGGTTAAAACACCTGCCATGCAAACATGAAGAGTGGAATTTGGATCCACGGAACTCATATAAATGCTCAGCGGGGAGGGTATGGTGGTTCCCTGTAATTTCAGCACTCATGATGGAGGAATGGAATCCCTAGAATAAGCTGGATAACAAGACCTGATGTAACAGGAAGCTCGGGGCTCAAGTGAGAGAGTGAGACCTTGCCTCCGTGAATAAGGTAGAGAGCAATAGAGGAAGACACCTGCCATCAGCTTCAGGGAGGCTTCTACACACACACAGACATGTGTACATGCACCGCCACACGCACATGTATCCACACACATCCAGACATATACAATGGGCCTTTTGGCACAACCTGTATCCTCAGCGATGGGAGAGGCAGAGAGAGGAGGATCCCAAGGACTCTGAGGCCCACCAGTCTGGTCAATCAATGTATTCCAGGGTCAATGGCATTCTGCCTCTATAGCAAGGTAGAGAGGCCAGGCATGTTGGCATAATAGCATTGACTTGAAAAGTGTGATGGACACAGGAATGTTTAAGATGCAATCTAATGCACAGGCATCTTTTAATTTACTTCCACTATGAATGAAATAACTCTAAGGGGCCTACCATGTGCCTAAATTCTAGAAAGAAAATGGTGTAGTTTTTAACCCTACTGTCTATGTTAATGGCTAAGAAAATGTCGTTTATAGGGCATGTGTGGGAAAAGAGGTTAAATTGTACATGTGTGCTTATGTGAGTAATAGCATAAATGTTAAATTTCAAAACAAAGGTAAATGTATGAAGAAATAGACACATAATTTTTAAATTACTTTGGATGTCACTAATGAAATAGATAAATGCACATTAGTTTATGCAAAAGGTTTGGTTTAAAGGGAACGCCTTGGACTCAGATGCAGAGAATCACACTGAGAACCCATCTATACAGTCCACTAAGGAAGTGACTTTTCTAGCTCCACTAGTATTAAAAAAAAAAGAAAAAAAGAAAAGACAAATACCCAAGTCAACATTACCTACACTACACTAAAATGCACTTTCCAGTATTTCTTTTTGGCTTCTCAAAACAGGGTTTCTCTATAGCTTTGGAGCCTGTCCTGGAACTAGCTCTTGTAGACCAGGCTGGCCTCGAACTCACCGAGATCCACCTGCCTCTGCCTCTGCCTCCCGAGCGCTGGGATTAAAGGTGTGCTCCACCATCGCCCAGTTCCAGTATTTCTTTCAGTTGTTTTTGCTATTGTTTTGGCTTTGTGTGGCTAGAGAAGGAACTCGGGGCCTTGCACGGTCTAGGCAGGCCCTCCACTATTGCGCTACCTCCTCTGCCCTTCTTTTTTTTTTTTTTTAAATGAAAACAACGACTCTGTGCCCACTGGCCAGGCTTTGCAATCCCATCAGCTTGGGCTGAGTCTGCTAGAAAGAAGTCTGCCAGCGAGTTAGGAAATATTTTTTGCTCTCTAAGCAAGGCTTTCACAAAAGCTGAAAATACCCATGGTGCTATGTCAGAGATCTCAGCGGCGGGGGAGCTATCGGAACTGACAAGCCTAGGTCAGTGTCCACAGGGCTGCCATTCCTCTATGGAGCTGAAGCATTCCGGAGGAGAGTGTCATATCCCCCCTCTCCCTGCCTCCTGAGTGCTGACTGCAACCAGGGAGGCTGGCCTCCTATGGAGAGTGGTGGGAGAGAAGTTGTGAGCTTAGCTAAAGAAGGTCTATGGTCTTCAGACGGAAAAGGGGGCGGGAGGGGCAGCATTTCAATCATTTTCATTATTCTCAAGACGATGTGTGTGTAAGTTTCCAAATTAACTTCTAAATCTGGAATCTAGAATCTTTGTTTGAAATACTAGTCAAGAATGGTTTCAAAATGGTTGACTTCCCTAGAAAACCCTCACAGACAGCATTTCAGCCAAACGGCCAGGCTCACGTCAATGGGTGAGTCACGTCAGTGAAGTTATCTCTAATGGGATGTGATAGAAATAAAGCTCTATTCTGGGATCATCTTCCCCAAAGCATAATGTGATCTAATTACGAGGGGAAAAAAAATCACCCCACAAATTCTGACCGAGGGATAGCCCACAATGACCTCATTGCCTCGGCGCTCCTAAACTGTGAAAGTCACTGAAAACAGGGAAAGCAATACACTGTCACAGCACGGAAGCCGCTAAGAAGACAGGACCAAAGTGGCCTGCTGGAACAGAAAGAGGTCTTTAAGTTAAACACCAGGGAAAGGTGCTTGCCACGCAAGCTCACAGCCTGAGTTTGATCCCCCAAACCCACATAAAGACAGGAGATAAGGGACGCACACCATGGCATGTCCACACACAAATCACACACATACACAGTAACAAATAATTTTTTTTAAATATTTTTAAAAAAATTCACCCCAAAATGTCAATCAGCTGTACACAGTAATCATCACAAGAAACTAATAAATATAATGGTTAGTAACGTGTGCCAGTTATAATATATGCACGAGATTAACGTGCGATGTTATTTATGGAAGGAAATGATAAAAGATGTAATAGTAGATGTTCAACTTTGTTTCTCTGTTATTATGATTGAACGGTGACCAAAAAGCAACTTGAGGAGGAAAGGGTTTCCTTGGCTCACACTTCCAGGTCACAGTCCACGATCAGGGACACCAAGGGCAGAACCTGAGGCAGAGACCAGAGAGGAATGTTGTTTCCTACTTTGCTTTCCCCCTCTGACTCAGCCGGCTTTCTAATACCATCCAGAACCACCTGCCTAGGGGAGGCACCGCTCACCCTGGGCTGGGCCCTCCTTACCGATGATCAATCAAGCCAGGGCTCCTCCATTGTGCCCGTAAGCCAGCCTGATGGAAGCAATTCCCCAGTTGCAGGTTCCCTCTTCCCAAGGAACTGTAGTTTGTGTCCATTTGACAAAAACTAGCCAGCACTCTCAAACACCCCTACTACCTGCTCAGCTTTTCCGTCAACATTAAACTGCTTTGGAATAGAGAACAATAAAAGAAAAATGGTTGGCTTATTCCTTCATGAAACAAATCAAAGTATTTTCACCTTTTAAATTTGTGTTTTGATGTATGTTTAATAAATTAATGCTCTGATTAGACAGTCAATTTCTGCTCATTCGGAATATTTGAATATACGTAATTTCTTCATCACCCCTAAATAGAATCCCCTCTTTCAAAAAGAAAATACAGAAGAAGTTAGCTGTCAGAGCTGTTAGATTACTGAGGCTACGGGAATTCCAAGCTACTGCAGAAATGCCAAGTTGAGTTGCCTGCTGGAGGGGCATTTTGCTGCTCCAAGCTGAAAGGGAGTGCTCTGGGTACTACAGGGAATGGCTCTTAGCAATCCCAAGCAGGTGTTCAGGCACTGACCAAGAAAACGCAATCTATGGGAAGACAGGCTTCCATAGCCTGTCCTCCCCTGTCCAAGGAAACAAAAGCTCATCAGTGCGTGGACATTTTTAGGGCTAGAAAAATCCCACAGAGATCATTGCGTCCATCCATTTCCACACAGAAAAGAATTTTAGCAGCTAGTTCATCTCTGAGAAGCAATTCTCTTACCACTTCAACAATAAATAAAAATAAAAGATATAATATCTTGTGATATTAAAAAGTCAGCCTCTCTTTTAAATCATGTATCCAAAAGTACTTGCTTGATACAGATGATCTTCTCCATTTAAATTCTATCTTAGTTAGGGTTACTATTGCTATAGTGAAACACCATGACCAAAAGCAAGTTGGGGAGCACTTTTTTGCCTTACACTTCCAGATCATAGTCCATCAAGGAAGGAAGTCAGGACAGGCACTCAAACAGGGCAGAAACCTGGAGGCAAGAGCTGATGCAGAGGCCATGGATGAGTGTTGCTTATTGGCTTTCTCACTCTGGCTTGTTCAGCCTGCTTTCTTCAGGACCACCAGCCCAGGGATGGCAACACCCACAATGGGCTGGACCACCCCCTTCAATCACTGATTAAGAAAATGACCTATAAGCTTGCCTACAGCCGGGTCTTGTTGAGGTTCCCTCCTCTCCAGTGACCTTAACTTGTGTCAAAGTGACATAAAACTAGCCAGCATAAATTTTGATTATGGAGATGGGGAGAAATGAGGAGGAGAACGTAAGTAGAGCAAAGGTAAAAACAAGAAAGACAGAACTTTGCGTACACACAGCAAAGCCAGGAAGGTGAAGGGTTTTCCCTGAGACCAGGAGCTATGGCCATATGGGAATTTTGGAAACAAAGTTGTCACTTTGCCTAGATGCAAATTTAAACAATCAGTCATTTCCTCAGTGCAGGGACTCAGAGAACTTAGTTAGAGCATTATAAGCTCACTAAGTCAGGTAAAACACATCCAGTTAGGCAGCTGGAAGAGAAAGTGTGAGCACACCTTCGTATTCTGTTCTATTTCTAGTGTGAGCCAAATGTGCTGTTGGAGAATAAATGGTTTTGCTCTCAACAAAACCTACAATCTGTAGTCTATATCATAAACAGTAAAACAAACAAAAACTTTGAAATTGTATTGCAACTCCCCTGGTGGCTAGAAACACACACACACACACACACACACACACACACACACACAGCTAAGCACTCTGAAGAGCCAACGGACATAAATTAAGGCAGTCATGTCCTGAGTCCAGGCAGTCTGCTGATACTTCCAGGCACTTTTCTCCTGGCAGAGTTGAGCAGAAAGGCCCGGAACTTAGGCAGTAGAGTAACGGGTGAGGGGTGATGGGTGATGAGACACTGAGAACAAATGCTTCCTTTGTGCAGCTTCTGAAATGAGATGAGTTTGACTCACAAAAGCAACACAGTTGCAAGGCTGCAAAGCTATGGCGCACCAACCCTGAACCATGGACAGTTCAAATGCTTTCTCTTTCACATATGCTCTCGGAGGTGAATGGTTTTCTCAAATTACTGTCAGCCAAGGATATTACTCTTTCACTTGCTAACATTTCATTCTTCATCCATCCATTCATTCATTATGCATTCACGGAGGTGGGCACATGCGCCTTGGTGACTGCAGGGATCAGAGGACAACTCATGGAGTCTACGAAGTTAGTTCTCAGCTCCACCCTGTTCCTGAGATGGAACTTGAATTACCAGGCTTGGAGACAATCCACACTGACCCATCTCACTGGCCCACAAAACTTCTTTTTAACCCGCTTTTGTTTGTATTTTGATTTCGGGGATGATAAATACTCGGGAGAGTGAATGAGGTCATTAGTCTGAGGGCAGGCTTTGCAGGACCTTAGGCAGGATGTCAAAGGAAGCAAGCTGTGGAGCCAAGATGTCCTTGAGTTAAGAGGGCTCCTTTGAGGTCTGCTGATGTGTACCTTGCCTGAAATAACATGGACACATCCACATCTGGGAGCTGGCTGCTGCCTGAACATCATGGAGAACCTGGGACCTGAGCAGAACGGTGAAAACTACCCCTGTAATTCTCTAGAGTAGACACCCACTCTTCAGAGAGAAATAGTTGGTGGGAAATGTAATACTGACTGTCAATAATAAATGAAAAGTCCTTCTGAAAACCCCACTTGGAGTGATTTTCTTCTTCTAATTTGAAAATGGACTTGCCTACTGAAAAGTCTATGACAAATTACTAAAAGACTTTATGGTAAGTGTATCAAGTTCTCTGTAAGTACTATACTGATGTCATCCACGTGGTATTAGCCTAATAGACCTGTTTTTGGTGTTATTTGTATTTTTACCCAGACAAATGGAATATGGGAGCAACAACGATGCTAAGTGCTTCACTGATTATCTTGATAAAAATTTCCACTAGGAAAATATGTTTAAAAGCATTAGGATAACAAAATTACCCTGAGATCATTAGCCATTGTGTTCATGCCTTGTGTCTAAGGGTCTCCTTTGGGACAGGATTCACAGCACAAAATGCACCAGGGTCCTGATGTTGCCAGTGATCTGTATTCATTAACCCATCTGGGTACTCAGAGAAGTAACGGAAATTCTTGTTGGTCAAAAACCAGGATAAGAGGGACACCAGACACCAGGCTTGACTTTCCGATCTTGCGGCCTCATCATGTCTCATGGCACAGTTCCTTGATATGCTTCAAAGGAAGAAGCTCAAACAGGAGCGTGAAAAGCTGATCTACAGTACCGTGGAGTTAAGCTGGAAGAACTGAGGGTGGTGGGATCTACCCTCATTGGAATCTATAGGATTCTGAGGTCCAGGAGGGACTTAATCCAAAAGAATATTGTGCCTCCAATATAAAATCCCTGAAGTTTACTGTCTTTTCCACGTCCCTCTCTTTCAGAAATTATACAAAGTTCTACAGTGCACATCCTAAACATGTTCAATTCCTCATGGTAATATATATTATATATAATATAATATATAGTTAGAGAGAGAGACTCCTCAAACAGGCAATTCTTGAAAGCACAAAGACAGTCCACACTCACTAAAGATTATACTAATATACATAAAACAAAGTATAGGTGCTGGAGAGATGGCTCAGTGGTTAACATTCCTTGCTGTCTAATCACGAGAAGTGAATTTCAGGTCCCAACGTTCATGTAACAAGCCAGGTATCTGGCACACACCTGTAACCCCAGCTCCAAGGGATCAGAAACAAGAGGATCTGGAGCTTGGTTTTCATCCTAGCTGAGAACTCCCATATTCAGGGAGAGATCTCGCCTCAGAAATGGGTAAAGAGTGGTGGAGGACCCTGAATGCCATCTTCCGCCCCTGTATGTACACACACACACTCTCTCACACGGACACATACAAACACAAATAAATAATCAAATAAATATTTATAAATATAAATAAATATTTTGAAAGCAAATATAAACAATTTGGGTCATCAATAACTTTCACCTTCCTAGGAAGAAACATCTGGGTGATACCTTCCACATTTATGAATACATGGAGTTGCCCATCCCCAACAGTTGTCTTTTTTTTAATTTCTTTAAGACTTATTAAATTCCTGGTACATAGTAAGTGTTCAAGAAAGGAAAGAATGAGGTATAAAGGAAGAATATCCTCGAAAGTGGTAAACTGGAGTGTATGGACTAGGCTATTCTGGAGCTCAGAGATGAAGTATGACCATGACATGGCAGAGACTGCACAAGGTCAGAGGTTAGTAACCCTGTACTCTGCATTCTGATGTTGTCACTCTCTATGTGACATTAAACTAGCAAAAGACAATTCCAATACCATTGCAGAGAATGATCATGAAATGGAGTTCAAATAAACTGTAACAATCACCATGTTTCCTCCGGCTCCTTTTGTTCGTTTTGTTTTTGAGACAGGTTCCTGTGTATCCCAGACTAGTCTCAAACTCACCCAAGAATGATCCTGAATTTCTTCCTCCACCTCCCCAGGGCTTGGATTCCTAACAGGTGCCACCATGTCCATGAGATTTTATGCCTTGAATTCAAACCCAGAACCACATGCCTACCGCTCTCTGCTACTCTCTGCTTACTGAGCTACGTTCCCACCCTTTGACAGTCCCTGTGACAAATTAGGATCCCATGGACTTATGATCATAATCATACACTCACATCTGTAGGTGTAGTGGGCTTTTCTCAGCATTCTGACAACTTTATTACATTAGTCCACTCAATCGCTGTAAGAAAAAGAGCACCTCGATTACACATGAGAACCTGAAGGCTTAGAAGACTGTAGTTAAAACTACTGCAGTTTTTGTTTCATTTTCCAGCCCCAGAAAATGAACGGTCTCACATTCTGTCAAGGGCTAGGAAAGAGTTCTACTACTGAGCTACAACCCCAGACCAAGATAGTTAGGATAACAGAATGGACTTTTAAGAGAACATAAAAGCAATTAAGTAAAAGAAAAATTTTCCAAATATGTAGTTAATATAATCACACCCCAGGTATATCATCAGTTGTAATAATTAATTCATCAGCATATAGGTAACATTTTAAGTTTGTATTAATTATTTAACTACTTACAGAATGATGGGTTTCATTATGGCTGTTTTGTATACATATGGAAGGTATTTTTTAAATGTGTAAATGCTTGTAGCTTTGCAAATCTCCTCAGCCTGAAGGACACTTGTGCAAATTATATGGAGGCATATTATTTCTAGAGGACATCATTATTGGTAAACTGTTAAAACCCCATATTCTGAGTCCAGGACTCAAAAAAGATAAGCCAAATACAAGCACAAAGAGAACAGTTATGCTTTACAGGTTAACCTCAATACCTCCCTAGCACAACGTGTCAGTGACAACCTTGGTTGTAAATCTTTGCTGCACCTGTCGTGACTAGGAACCGCTGCTGTTTCCTTGCTGCAGGGCACGCAGGTCTGGGCATGGCACTAGGACAGTGCCAGCATTTCCAGCCAATGTTTTACATCCCCAGAGCTTTTAAACACCTGACTTCAAGGTTCTGAGTCTGATAGTGGCTAAATGTTTTCTTCTTCTTTTTTTTTTCTTTTTCTTTTCATTTTTCAAGGCCCTGAAACGTGCTAAGTAGAGCCAATCTGTCCTTGAACTAGATCCACCTGTGTCTGCATCTAACCCTTCCTCTGCCTCCTGAGTGCTGGCATTAAAAGCATGCACCAGCGTGCCTGGTTAGAGCCTGAATAACTATAAGAATTACCATTTGTTGAGTTTCTATTATAAGTAGGGAATTGTATACATGCATGCACATGTCCACATGTTTCATTCTAACTACTAGACCACCCTTAAAGATAAATACAGATAGGGTGGGGAAGTTGAATAGTATAGCACTTGCCTGCCATGCACATGGCCACAGGTTCTATCAGCAGCAGTGGAGGAAGAGGAGGAAAGCAAGCAAGGAAGGAAGGAAGGAAGGAAGGAAGGAAGGAAGGAAGGAAGGAAGGAAGGAAGGAAGGAAGGATTATCCTTCCTAGTTCACCAATGAAGGAATTAAAGCTACTTGCTCAGCAGGTTTACCAAGATTAATAAAGATAGTATAACTCCAAAGGCCAAGCTTTCCTCCCATACCAAAGTTACTCCCCTTGTCTAGCAAGCAATACCCTGATATCTCTGAGAAAATAGCATCTGGCCAGTGGCTTCCTCCATTTCCACCTAGAATGTCAATGAGTTTCATTAGCCCTGGCCTGTCTGGAGCACCAGGTACAACACAGGAACAGTGCCTTAAACAGCACCTTTTTTTTTATCAAAAAGATCGCTGCAATGATTCGTTGGAACACAATTTTATTGTTCCTATGTGCCATCTTCTGCCTTAGTGAAAATAAATTCTTGAGGATTTAAGCAGCCTTTGAGTAGGCATATGATGCGACAGAGCCCGTGGAAATGTATATCAATTCCTTCCTAGTCTCACTCTTTAGTGCAAAGGGGATTATACATAAAATGAATCCATTTCATAATTCCGTGCAAGACAACCCGTGCCGACTGCTGTAGGTGGCCTCACACACAGGCTTGGATAGTGGGATGAGAGCACAGTCATACATATTTATTTTCATTCCGGAATCTGGAACTTCAAAGAGCCAAGTTTCATGACTCACGGTGAGGGACTGGGAAAAAAAAAAAAATCCCAGAACAGTGATGCAGCACAAAGGAGGCTCTTTCCCTCTCTCCCACCATGAAAGAACGAGATTGCTCTGCAAGAGATGCCGTGTTTATTCATATGTCTTGCGTTTAAAGGAAGAGAAGGAGAACGGAGGGGGTTGAATGAATTACAACCCATAAATATTGGTACTGTCATATGTTCTAAGCCCATCTAATGCTTGTTTCATCTCTTGTTAGTCTCTTCCCATGGTAACTTTGCAAGGCAGCAGTGAGGCAAGCTGCTGAAGAATGCTGTGTTTTTGCTCAAAGGTTGCAAAAAGGGTAAATAAATTTACATCTGCACTCCACTAGGAGAACACCACAGTCCCACCGAGAGTCATAACCCTTCATCCTTGAAGAGGGCAGCTCCATTCAGCTCTGCCTAGCATAGAGAGCGAGTGTGCTTCCACAAATGCAAATAATTCCAGCCGATTACATAACTCACACAACTCCCAGTGGGCTTAGTGATTCCCGAACAGCTGGGACACGAAATGAAGGCCATAAACTCAGTTCTTCCCAAGGATAAAATAAAACATTTAATTTGTGCTGTATCATCACATGCACTACTAATAAGAAAGCATCATGTTTCACTTTCTCATATAATTTTTCAAGATAAAAATAGTTGCTTTATTAAATTAAAAAAAATCAGGAAATCAGAGGGGGAAAAAAACAAATCTTGGTGAGAAGGAGACAAAAAGGAAAACATGGCCAAGTATGATATTACATATCTGTAACTCAACTTTGGAAGCTTCAACAAGATGTTCATGAGTTCAAGGCCAGCCTAGGCTACCTAGTGAGACTCTGACTCAAAACAAAGTCTACAAGAAGAAATAACAAAGTAACTGAAAGAGGTATTTATCATCAACAATGCTGAAGAAAATATGCACGTTATCAATTCAACAGAATCACTGGACTCCCAGTAGCAGAAAGAATCGAGGCTGGCCACAGGAGGTGCACTCCTAAGTGTATAGAATGGTCTGTAATAGTCTGCTGGTTGCCGAAATGGCACCACTTGCTGCCAGACCTTGACGGTGAGACCCTATTGTTACAAGCACCACAGATTTTGGTCACAAGACAGAAATCAAACTAGAACTGAACTGAAAGCTGTCTCCCTGATGGCTGGTTTTCATAATGTTCAAAGGGAAGAAAATTCATCAACAGCTGTACCAAGCTGTGGGCAACAACAACGGCCTGCAAGATATGCATCTGGTGCAACTGTGGCATGACTCTTAAGGGGATAACCACTTGTTTTCTGATTGGAATTGAGGCCCACGCGATAAGAGAAAATCCAAATCTGGTGCTATAAATCTTGTCAAGAGTCCATGGCTAGGGAGGTCACAGGGCACAGAAGGAACCTCTTCCTATTGTTTTGCTAACTGGTCATGTCGTCAAACTGCCCTCCAAATATTCATGTTAAAATCCATAGACGAGTCCTGTGCTCAGCCTTCAGAGGGGTTCTGAAGCTTCTCACATGGGGTTAGTTCAGAGACTCTCAGCTGGTTGAAAAGCTCAGTCCTCAATAGACATCTCTATCACTCGCTTCCCCAAGGCACAGAGAACATCATGGAAGAAAGGGTGGAAAGAATGTAGGAGCCAGGAGATGGTCTCCTTCTGACTTCACAAAGACATCGTCTGGACATGATGGGCACTCCTAAACTCACGCACCCATTGTTATCTGCACAAGGCCTGAACAAGATTGTGCTTGTCAACATTTCATCATGGATGAGGGAGGAGCTGATGAGGCCCCACCCTTCTCTGAGGGTCCATCGACAATGAGGCAATGAACCATTGCTGGGAGGAGGGGGTCACTTTCTCCCGTGGTGTAGCCATTAGTAAGTTGCCTACACTCCAGTAAACAACCTCTCCATCCATCCTCATGCAAGTAACCCTAATCACATGTATTGGGCTCCACAAGAAGGAGTGGGAGTCAAAGAGGAGCTTCAGTGGGAGTCAGTGGGACAGAAGACAGATGAAACAGGGTAGCAGAGGCGAAATAACTAAAATAAGTACATTCACATATGAAAGTGTAAAAGGATAAAAATAAGTGAAAAAAGGAAAAGGAAAAGCATCATGCATTCCCCCAAGAGGAAACAGAGTGGCATTCCCTTGGGAGAAGATGAACGATGAGCATTGTGTTCATGGGAACTTAAGGTTCTTTTTTTTTTTTAAACGAGTAACTTAAATAGCAAGAGCCTCACAGAATCCAGGACTATAAGTGCTCTAGTTTCTAACAAATAAACTCTAAAGACTAACTGAAAACTTATTTTGAGGACATCTTCATAAATTGAAATTTACAAAGCTTGAGATTATAACTCACGGTTTTATGACACACACAATCCTAGCAACTGAATTAATGTGAGGTTTAGGTTCTGGCTTCTTTTCCATCACCTTAGCAAGAAAACCTTCCAAAGTTCCACCAGAGTTGATGATCTATACACCTCTCTGCCCAGAACACTGGGTCAGCACTCTGGGTCAGCCCTCTGGGTCATCCCTCTGGCTGTCCTGCCATGATGCATCTTGGTACCACAGAGACTGCTGACAATGGCTCTTCTTGTTTTGAAAGGACTTTGCCATTCAACTCGGACCAAAAACTTGGGCAAAATGTGGGCACTGAATTAACTCAAATCAGTCCAGGCCATGGTGGTGCCAGCAAAAGCCAGACAGGACCTGGTGGAACAAAAGCTGACTTTTCCTCCAAGCACTGCTGGCTCGTTTATTTGGGAACAGAAAGGGAACGAGACGACTAGAGAATGGATGAGACTTCTGTGTTGTGTGAAGATAAACAAAGAAAACCTAAGAGAGCTGTCTTAAGTCTAAAACTTGACTATCAAAAGAAGATATTTGAATGTTGACTAGCTGTCTTTTAAAATACAAACTATCCTATTTTCAGATTCTAAAAGCTTCTTTATATTATCGGAATGAAAAGTGCATTTTAATTATATAAGATATGAGTATATTCTGACTTTGGACAATTTCCTTTAAGTTTCTGGCATGCATTTTTCATCATTTCTGGTCATTGGATGCTCTAGCTTCATTTTAGCTATACAATATGATGACATTAAACATTTTCGCAGGCCTGCCAAATTACTCAGTACATACATGAACTTGTTATACAAGCCTGATGCCCTAAGAATAATCTCTGACTCCCAAAACTTGTCTTCTGACCTCCACACGCATACAGGAGGTAAGTGCACTAGCACACACACACACGTGCACACACACAATAAACAAATGTATATAAAAAATTTTGAGAAGAAGATAAAAAGATCCACTCCTTTAAAAATTAGTGATGAGCAAGTGAAGCTAGTCATGGTATCACAGGCCTTTAATTCCAGCACTCAAGAAGCACAGATAGGCAAATCTCTGCGCTTGAGGCTCCAGCCTGGTCTATAGAGTGAGTTCCAGGACAGCCAGGGCTACACCGAGAAACTCTGTCTCGAAAGAAAAAAAAATCAAGAGTAAGAAAGGTGGGAAATAATTTCCTTTTCAAAACCCCTGACACAGCTAAATATTCATTGACAAGAGTAAAGAACCATCACATGTTCATGAATAATATGGGCTGTTCAAAACCTACTTAGATCTAAAACAGAATTTTAAGGCAATTTTTAGATTTTTTATTTATTTATTTTATGTGTATAAGTGTGTGCTTGAGTTTGTGTATATGTAACACACACATGGATGGACCTCAGGTCATCCGAAGAGGGGGTCTGGATCCTCCAGGATTGAAGCTACAGGCAGCTATGAGCTCGCACATGGATTCTAGGAATTGACCCTGGGTCCTCTGCAAGAACAGCAAGTGCTTGCTCTTAGCCACTGCGAGCCATCTCTCCAGACCCTATTTCCGTTTTTATTTATAGAAGGAAAATAAATGTGGCTTATACTAAAATAGAAAGCATTGTTGATTTTTATTGCATATGTACCTAGGTTTTTAATCAATAAAGTCTTGAAATCTAAAACAACAGTTGGAAGTGTTCTCTAGGAAAAGAAGAGGGATCATCCTGCCTTGCCCTTGGATGTGAAGAATCTCTTTAAACCCAGTAAGCTCTGAGGGAATTATTACAAAGTCACCAATCTCTGGTCTAAATAATTAAGGGGAAAGAAGAATATGAACGAGAGTTAGAGGACTCAGATAAAGGTGCCCTTGTCAAAGTGGCATCTGCTGATTCCATGAAAGAAATGGCCCTTTTGCTTTATGTTCCTCTCTCCATCAGAGACAAGCCCCTCTCTCCGCCTACACAGCTAACTTCTCTCCTTACCACCAGGAGCTAGTTTCCTGGAAGGAGACGGTGTTTCCCATTAGTATGTGACACCCTGCGCAATGTCTATGCATTATGCACTATGAACTTGGCATAGCTCTGCCGACCCAGCAGAAAGATCTCTAAAACCCATCAGCCAGTTAATCCACGATGATCAATAGAAAGAATTGTTTTCCTGTACTGTGAGGTCCTGGTGCTCACTGACTTCATCAACAACCGGAGGGTTAACTACATTGAAACAAAACGAGGTATTCTTCACAGCAATGGTTCAATTCCCTCCCAACAAGAACTTCCATCATCGTGGAGATATTCTATCATCTCTCTAGAGAAGTACTCGGAGGCATGAGGTGAAAGGGAAGGAGAGATTATAAAAGAGATCACAGGAGACTTTCGAGAATTAGAGATAAGCTGGACATAATGATGATTCCAATATTTATTCTTAATTTGCTGAAGTAAAAGTTTTAAATATGTGTTGTTTGTTTTACATCAGTCATAGCTCTGTCAAGCTGTGAATACGTATGTGTGTGTGTACACAGCAAGGGCATAATACTACAGCTAAGGAGATGGTGCTTTTTTGCTAAGGAGATTGGAGTTTTGCCCAATCTTTATTTCTGGAACTCAAAAGCCTTACAACATGATGGCAGTCAAGATGCCCCAGCACTGAATGTCTACTGATTGGAGACAGAACAAAGAGGCAGGTGCCAGGCTGCATAAACCAGGGAGGTAAGAGCGAGGAATCCCCTCCACCAACCCCCAGGCAGGGTTTCTCTGGGTAACAGCCCTAGTTATCCTGGAACTCTCACTCTGTAAACAGGATGACCTCAAACTCACAGAGATCCACCTGCCTCTGCCTTCTGAGTGCTGGGGCTAAAGGTGTGCACGACCACCACCCAACTCCGGGAATCTATTTAATAAAAATAAGAAATTAATGAAAAACTATCGAAAAATTCAGACAAAGGTTATATTTTCAGCCGGCATGGTAGGTAATACAAGTCTTTAATTACAGCATTCAGGAGGTAGCGGAAGGCAGATCTCTGAGTTCAAGGCCATCGTGATCTAAAAAGCAAGTTCCAGGAATGTTAGGGCTACACAGAGAGATTGAGTCTTGAAAAAGAAAAGAAAAATAAATATTTTCAATTTTCTTTCTTTGTGGTATTCATTTATATATTTTGTATATAATATATATATGTATATATATGTATACACATATATACATATATATACATATATATGTATATATATTCCATGGTTCCTATGGCTCAGAGGTTCAAACAGATTAGTTAGCTGCTGCTGGAGAACCAGTAGCCACAAACTTCATAACTTAACAGCAGCGGCTCCCAACCTTCCTAGTGCTGTGACCCTCTAATACAATTCTTCGTTTTCTGGCAAACCTCAACTACAAAATTATTTCCGTTGCAACTTCATAACTGTAATTTTGCTTCAGTTATGAATCATAATGTAGATATCCGATACGCGACCCCAATGGGGGTTGTGACCCACAGGTTGAGAACTACTGGCTTCGAACAACACCACTTGTTTTTCCCATTCCCTATGGAGCAAAAGCTCAGGAGTGGCTTGGCAGAGTGGTTTCTAGCAGGACTCTCTCCAGAACATACTCAAGATACAGGCCGGGACTACAAACATCCAAGGGCTTGTCTTGGGGAGACAGCTACGATGGGATATACATATGGGCTGTTGCCTGGACAGGAAGGAACTTGTTGTCTTAAACAAGGATCTCTAACAAAGAGCAGAATCTTCAGACCAGTGGTCCAAGAGAACAGAGTAGAAGCCAAGGTATTGCTTGTGACTAAGCATTAGAAGGTCAAACTGTTTTTTTTGTCTCAGTGATGTTTGGAGACTGCACAAGTCAGCCCTGTTTGATGAGCGAACCAGTAAGAACACAAATATCAGGTCAAGCACTATGGTTCACCTGGAATCCCAGCACTCGGGAGCTTCAAGCAGAAAGACTGTCGTGAATTTGAGGCCAGCCTGGACTATGCAGTGAGTTCTAGGCCAGCCTGGGCTACAGTGTGGCTCATGAATATTCTCAGTATACACACAAAAATAATAACAAATGTCTGTAATGGTGGCTATGCCAATTAGCTTAATCTATTAATTGCATGTTGTACACATGTGTAGAAAGGCCCCACTATAACCACACCCTGTGGCAAGTTAGAGCAAAAATGTATTTTAAAACTAAAAAACGGTTGCTGAGAGGGAGTCTTCTCCGGGATGAGTCCCCTGTTGGCTAGCTAATCCCAAGAGCTCAGCCCTAAGTACACGTGAGCAATACTAAATTATTTCAGCAGGTTGTGTTTATAAATTATATAATATATGTAACAATTATAAAGAAAAAGAGGCCATGAATTTGGGGAGTGAAAGGAAGGTAGGATGGAGAATGATGTAAATTATAAATTAATAATAAAAAATTAATTAAATATGTGAAAGTGAAAAAAAGTAAACAAATAAAAAATGAAGTCTGTAGAGACAGCTCAGTGCTTAAGAATATTTGCTGCTCTTCCAGGGGACACGAAATGGGTCAAAACCGTCTGTAACTCCAGTTCCAGGGGATTCACGGGCACCCAGATAACCATCAAGCACACAAGTGTGCACACACTCTCGTGCACGTGCACACACATACACACACAAATAAACCTTTAAAAATGAAATAAAAATGAACCTTCCTAATGTATTTTCAGTGTGCCAGCAATTTCCTGTTAGAATTTTGATTGAAACATTGTACAGTGTCTCATAATGATCCCTCAGGATATACGCAATAGCACACTGATCCAAAGTAACATCTTTCAAAACTCAAAAGGAATTCCAAGCGGGACGCCCAATTCTACAAAAGAGATGCAGTGATTAGCTCCGTGGTAAGTCCCAGGAACTGCTTTGTGCTTAGTGTATAAACCGCCTTCCAGTTTTCTCAAATTATAATCTTATCTGTGAGGCAGTCTTAATTACACTCGCTCAAGGAAATAAACGGTTGGTAAGGTACTGAAAGTTCTACAGGTGTGGTAGTGCGGTCTGCAATCCCAGAACTTGGGGTGTGGGAGCAGGGAAATAAGGAGTGTATGGTCACCCTCATTTTCTAAGTTAGGGATTCTATTGCTGTGAAGAGACACCATGACTACAGCCACTCTTATAAAGGACACATTTAATTGGGACTGGCTTACAGTTCAGAGGTTTAGTCCATTATTGTAATAGCAGGAAGCATGGTGGCATGCAGGCAGACATGGTACTGGAGAGGTGGCTGAGAGTTCTACATCTGGATCAGCAGGCAGAAGGAAGAGCGTGAGACACTGGGCCTGGTTTGAGCCTCTGAAACCTCAAAGCCCTTCTCCTTTGACGTACTACCTCCAACAAAGCCACACCTACTCTAACAAGGCCACACCTCCAAACATAACTCTCTGTGAGTCAATGGGGACCATTTTCATTCAAATTTACCACGATTCAGAATATTGCAAGCTGAAAACCTATTAATACACATAATCTTCCAAACATCAGAGCCTAGCAACACAGGACATCAGGGACTTTTGTGCCTTGCCCTCCTAATCAAGTGGTTGACTGTACCTTGCAAACTCAAGAAAGAGTACTGTGAACATACATTTCTAGCTAATAAAAAAAAATCAAAGTCTCTTTCTAGTGAATGTATACTATATTCACATCATTATAAAATGGGAAAACTACCATAATGTCATAATTGACTCCACTAGTTCACAAGTTTAGTAATACATAAAAGTTGTACATCATAACTGTGTGGAATTTATCCCTGGAATGAAAACCTGGCTCTATACCTAGAAGTCAATCAGTATAATATGCCACATCAATGTAAAAAGTATAAACTAGATGACCATCTTAATTGATACATTAAAATTACTTAATAAAATTTTATACTTTGCATAATAAAAAAAACACTAAGGAAACAAGAGTAGCTGGAAAATCCTAAGCCTGAAGAAGGGCATCGATGAAAATCTCACAGCTAACATCAAAGGCAGTGGTGAACTGTTGTGACTCTTCTGACATTATACTGGAGGTCTGGCAAGGGCCATTTGGACAGATATGGAAAGAAAAGGCATTCAGGCTTGAAGAAAAGGAAAACTATCTCTGCGTGTGGGGGGGGGTGTGGGTATGTCTGTGTGTGTGTGTGTGTGTGTGTGTGTGTGTGTGTGTGTGTCTTGGCCTCTAGAAGTGCTGGGGTCACGTGTGTGGGTAACCACACCTGTCAAATGGCGGACTCTTATGAATCAAACCTCCTAAAGAATCTACTTCTGTTCCTTTGGCTTTTGCTTAATTTTTTCAAGACAGGGTTCCTCTCTGTGGCTCTGGTTATTCTGCTAAAGAATCTTTAAATCAGTAAGCTAGTAAAGTTAATAACAGCAGAATTGTCTCTGTGTACAAGATCATTCATTCCAGAGTATCAGCCACAGCCCCACCCATTTATGACCAATGAACAATTATGAACATTACTTCACTTATCAGCGTAAAAATAAGCAGATCTTTAAAATTAAAGTTCTAAGTTAAAAATAAATTTTACGTAAGAACTACAAACCTTTTATGATTTTTTTTTATGTGTATGGGTGTTTGGTCTGCATGTATGTCTGGGCACCATGTGTGTGCAGTGCCATCAGAGTTCAGAAGGAGGTATTGGATACTCTGGAACTGGAGAAAGAGACAGGGGTAAACTACCATGAGGTACCTACACTCATGGAAACACAACCACACACATATGCATAATTAAAAATAAAACCAAATATTTAAAAATAAATAATTAATATTTAATAATGAACTTGAAAACCATCTCTCACAACTCTCCAGCTCTGATAAAATATCTTGATGTCATGTGCTCCAATTTCTTTTAACTATGTGTGTGGATATGTGCATGTGAGTGCAGTGCCCACAGAGGCCAGAAGAGGGAGCTAGATATCACAAGTCATTTGTTTGCTGTTTTGTTTTGATGAAAATCAGGGGACATGGCTCGATGGTAGAAAGAACTTCTCCAGCACATGTAAAACACTGGAAAAACTTTTTTTTAGCTATTCTTTTTATAGAATAGCAAAGTATAGGGCTGGAGAGATGGCTTAGAGGTTAAAAGTATTGACTGTTCTTCCAGAGGTCCTGAGTTCAATTCCCAGTAATCACATGGTCAAAACCCATATCTAGGGAAGTCACAAACCCTAGGGAAGAACTTGCTGGTGATATTTTGCTAAATGGTCATATTTCCAAACTGCTCTCTCATTAAATAACTAGTGTCTTTTGGAAAAAAAAAAAAAAAAAACATTGTTCACCCACACAGGATACTTCTAGCTTACAAACTAATGTGGTTTCTTATTGCCTCTCTCCCCACACTGTTCTTTCCCAGTCCACTCAACTGCTGAATTTGGTTTATATCCACCTCACAATTGCAAAAGGTCTCAATGGTAATTTTTATAGTCTAATTCAGGTTAAGATGTATTTTTGTTTTGTTTGAGGAAGGGTCTCCTTAGGTGGCCCTGGGTAAGCTGGAACTCAGTACATGGACAGGGCTGGGCTAAAACTCACAGAGATCCTTCTGCTTCCTAAGTGTCAGGGTTAAAGTCATGCATCACCATGCCCAGTTTTAAAAAGTATTAGCAGGGACTGGAGAGATGGCTCAGAGGTTAAGAGCACTGATTGTTCTTCCAGAGGTCCTGAGTTCAATTGTTAGCAACCACATGGTGGCTCACAACCATCAATAATTAAATCTGGTGCCCTCTCCTGGCCTGCAGGCATACATGCAGACAGAACACTGTAAACAAAATAAATATTTTTTTAAAAGTATCAACAATAACAACAACAGCAAAGATTTCTACATCCTGACTGGGTAGAGTAGTACATGCCCACCTTTCCAGTAATTGAGTGGTGGAGGCAGGGGCATCAGTAGTTCAGGTCATCCTTGGCTAAGGAGGGAGTTTGGACAACCTGAGTTACTTGGAACCCTACCTCTAAACCAAACCAAGATACAACTAAAACTATTTCTAGCTTCCTGCAAAGCACCGCTATGTCATATGAGAAAGCTATATTTTGATCCAAAGTTTTGACTCCAATTACTGCCAGTTCATCAGTGAGAAGAAATTAGTAAAGCACTCACAAAACGGAGTGACAGAAATATGGGGTGGAGGCAACAGATCTGATGAGTCCCGTGATTTCTTGCTGCAGTTGGAGTTTGGACAGTGCCCTCCACACAGTGATCTCAGCCAGTTTAATCTAGAAGTGCATTTCTGCAAAACTGGAGAATGACAATAAAAAGATTGAGTGTCTGAATAAACACATAACAAAATGTCATTAGTTTGAGAATTCTCCAGGCACCTCACACGTTCTTGTTTACATAAGCTAGATTTTCTTTATATTCTTTTATTGATGCTTGGTGTCATAGAAAAGAGATAAAACATTAACAGAGTAAAGGAAATGAAGGTAATAAAGTTGGGTTATTATTTAACCACTCAGAAATCAACAAGCATGGAATGTGTAGTGTGTACAAGTCAGCTAAAGATGATTTTTTTTTGTTTTATATTTGGGAAGGTAAAAGGCATCTGTCAACTTTATACATCCATTTGGACTGTATAACCAAATTGTAATATATATCTCTATCCATGCCATATGAAAGGATAGCAGGTAACAATAGGCCATAAGGACTCTGTAGCCAACAAGATTTATCATGTCTCAAGATCTCCTGAGTAAATTGGGAGCATGGAGACCTTGAGGGAGGATTGAAGTGGGGAGGAGAGAGGCAGGGAGGGGAGCGAAGAAAAATGTAGAGCTCAATAAATATCCATTAAAAAAAAAAAAAAAGACCTGACTTTCTCTATGTCTGCAGCCTCCTCTGACCCCATGGACCAAATCTTAACCTTCTAGGCTATTACTGCAAGGCTCGGCTTCGCTCATGGCATCCTGATAGCTGAGTCTACCCTCCTCAGTTCTGGGAGAGCTTAGCCTCATACCAGAGGGTACCACCCTGGAGCTGCATTTACCCACTCTGGAAATGCTGTGTCCACCTGCAGCAGGCATTTGTACTCAGTGCCGGCTGCTGAAGTGCTCAGCTGCACAGCAGGACCTCTTAAAAAGAGGTCTACATCTCTGTCGTCCAAGCCTACCCATGATCACCAGGAAGCCATTTGTTCAGAAGTTTATTTTACAGCTTTCTCAGGCCTTATGTGCATATCCTTGGCCAGTGTTGGATATCATATATAACGAGTCTTTCTCTGTCCCACCAACTCCCAAATAACGACACAGAGACTTCTTATTAATTATGAAGGCTCAACCTCTAACTTAGGCTTGTTTCTCACTAGTTCTTATAACTTAAATTAACCTGTTTTTATTCTACCACATGCCACATGTTACCTCTCCTCCTGCACACCCTGCTTGCTCTGCATCCCCTGGTGTGTCCCCCAAGCCTAGATTCCCTCTCCTCTTCCTTTCTCTTCCCAGAAATCCCACCCACACCTCCTACCTCACTATTGGCCTAGCTATCAGCTTTTTATGACAGCAGCCACAGCAATACATCTTCACACAGAAGTACAAATGTCCCACCACAGCTGTGAAATGCTGGCCTCTAGACGGGCCATGGCAGTTACCCACGGCTGGGGTTACCTGCACTGATCGACCCAGTACATAACTCCAGCAAGGAGGGGAACAGGCTCCAGAGGAGCTAGTGGCAGCTGATGGCTGATGAGGGAGGAACAGTCATTCTTCTTTGGGGAGGTAACCATTGGTAGATTGCCTATGCCCCAGTGGATGACCCCACTCATTGGGAGAAAGCAAGAGAACGTGAAGTTGGAAGGGATTTGTTGTAGGGAACAGAAGGAATAGGAGGGAGAAAGAGAGTGGTGAATATAACGAAGATACATTGTGTAGATGTACAGATTTTTCAAAAAATAAATAATAAAATTAAATTTTCTTCTATTTAAAATTTTTAAAGCTGGCCAGCACATGAAGAACAACATACATGTTGTTCTCTGGCCGGTAAACACACACACACACTCACACATTGCTCTGACGGTAGGGCAGGCAATGAAGGGCGTAACCTTCCCCCAGACACTCAGACATGCCATTTTTTTGACGTCTGTATTTCCCTCTTCACAGTCACCTCAGACTATAATCATCTGCAACATTTTAAATGAAGAAGCCAAACTTCTGGAGGCACACAACCTGTCGCCACCACTCAGGAAGTAGCACACTCAAGATGTGAATCAGTCAGCCAAGACGTGGACATGGTACCAATTCCTGAGGCCTTTAAGTACAGACGATTTTTCTTAAGTCATGTTTTTCCGTAAGAATTGCAACCCTAGTTCCCTGGCCCAGGCGAAGACCACCCATCTCACCGATTTTCACTGCACTTGCATGTTTGTTTTCAACAAAGAATTAACTCAGTTCATGTCTATCATAAAATGCTACTGTGCTGTAAGAACCACAGTTTCAAAAAGTATACCATGTTAGGGTTAGAAGCCCTTCAGTTCTCTGGGGCATTAACGATATCGGTAAATTTAATTTAGTCTTCAACATTCCACACATATCTCACTTTATGCACAAGCTCAGACAACTGGCCTCAGAACAAATATCCATTTATTACACAGCTGAGCCTTTATACAGCTGAGTCAGAAACCCACGGATGATTTCCTGCAGAATCTATTTCCCACAGGATAAAAACATACCAACAAACTAGTATTATCGATGAAGAAGTCTATGAAGCCCCTGGTATATCAGAGGCAGTAAATGTCTGGTTGGGTCTCCATCTAAGTCTGAGTTAGCTTTCAAAAGAATTCCATACTCATCAGAAAAGGGTTAAGACATGCCCAATTCCTTGGAATTCCAGCACAAAAGGTGGCCCATGTGCAATTTCGACTTGTCCTTCCTCTAACAAGATACAAGCCCAAGAGCCTCAGTGCAGCCCGGCTAATTAGCTCTTTGCTAAACAATAGCCCTTTTCTTGGAGTCCGTGGCTTCTCACCCAGATGATAAAAAGCTATTTCAGTTCAAGACTTTCACTTAATTGATTTGCACCCTCGCAGGGAACCCCTGGCTCCTCTCGCATACCACTACATCAGAGAGGAGCCCCAATTCTCTGCCTCCCAGCAAAATGCAGATCTCCTTAAGATTTATGCCCGACTTTCATGTTCATCCACTGAGTTAAATCCAAAGCTCTGCTCCTTTCAGCTTCAACTACCTTCCCCGAGGAAAGCATGGCTTTGGAAACTTGGGAAAGGAAGCTTGTTTTCCCTTAGAAACGTCCAGCGAAATTAACAGTGAAGCATTCTTTTGTGCCATTTGGCAGCCCCTATAGCTAAGGACTCCAAGTCACAATAGCCCCAGTCACCCAACCTTGACGAGCAAGACTAAGGCTCCCAGATAACAATATCTTTCTGCTTTAAAATGATGGGTTTTTTTTTTTTCTATATGCCACTGGCATTCATCAAAACCATGCCAGTCAACAATTTCCACACTGAGCAGCAACTGTCTTTTCCGAAATACAAGGTGACACAATTTTTAGGTCTAAGGATATTAGATGTCATTTTTTCCAAACACTTCATTTTTCCAGATACTTAATTTGAGGCCCAGAGGGTTCAAGTGTCTTTTCCAGTTAGCAGCAGGGTGGGTCCCACTAAACAATCTTCTCCGTTATTTTCTAGTGTTCACAGAAAAACTGTTTTAAAAGGAGAGCATTACGAGAGGAAAAAAACAAAAAAAGAAACTTGGGTCACATTAAGCGGCAAGTCTGGCTCAAAGTGACTGTGTGGATGGGAACGTACACAGGACAAGGATGACACTTAACCAAATATGTTTTATTCCCTGGGTGGCAGCGCACAGCAATGACACCACACGGTGAATTCTGTCTCCACTAGAGCTCTTTTTCGCGTGGGGGTGGAGCCAATTTTCTGGTGCACGCCACCCTACCAACTAGACAGCGTCCCTCCTACTTACAGATAACATCACTGTGTTGTGGGCAGAGCAGCGATCTCTGTGCGTTTGCATCTACTAGATTGCCAACAAGCGTCAGGCAGACCAAGACAAATCTAGCGAGCCACTAAAACTTCATCTTTTTGTTTGTGTCTCTCAGGTAGTAAGGTCACCAAATCAGGAAATAAGACTCAGTGAGCCCGTCTTCTTAATCTCGTACCAAATCAGCCAAACATGGAGCTTTGGGGAAATGTTACGCAGTACTGGTAGGATGGCCCAGAGAAGTTACGGTACATCTATACCCATGTAGACAGTACCATCTTACTTCTGAAATGGAGACTTTCTGGAAGATACTCTGAGCAGCAGAGCATGGGCCTCCGCCTTCCTTCTTGTGTCATTATGTTGTAAATTACCTTGCATAAACCGCTTAAGGCAGTGCCTTATATATCTTATATATCATGAATATTAGAGAAACATCACTAATCTTCACAGGTATTTATTCTTTTGCGACAGATAGCTTCTGAGGGAAATAGTTCATATTCCACAAAAATGAGAGGTTAAAAGCATGTACTACTCTTACAGAGGACCTAGGTTCAGTTCCCAGCACCACACGGCAGTGGACAGCCTTCTATAACTCCAGCTCTAGGGGGGCCGATGGACCTGTCCTTTTCCCTGAGTGCCCGAACACACACACATACACAGACAACATAGCACAAAAGGGGCTTCGTAAGCCAGGTGTGGGGGCACACAGCTGTCCTCCCAGCCCTGGGGAAAAGGGTGAGCAGGCTGACGAAGGAAGTGGAAATTTCAAGCTCAGCCTGAGCAATAAAGTAAGTTCCAGACTATGTCTGGATGACATAGCAAGACCATGCCTCAAAAAAAATAAGAACAAAAGGAAAGGGAAGGGGTGTGCTTCTGCAAACAGTGCAATTTATCTACATTGATAGCAGGTTCAGAAGTTTGTTTCCATACCTCCAAAGCACCTCCTCTCACCCTGAGTCAAACGGCATTTTACCATCTAGCTGCCTTAGTCTTATAACAATGGTGGTTTAGTCATAATTCACGTAGAAAAGACGAACATATTAATCTCCTAGCTAATAAATTTCCATTTTAAAATGAAAGCCTGGAGGAAAGAATAATGAAACGTGCCCAATTATTATATATCTCGGCAGAGTTCAAATTCATTTTTTTTGTCCAGAGTTAGCAGCCTGCCAATTAATGTTTTGAAAGATTAAGGAACTAAATGGCGCTAGGCATGGCAGTGTATGCCTTTAATATGGGAGGCAGAGCCAGGAGGATCTCTGTGAGTTTGAGGCCAATCTGGTCTACAAAGTGAGTTCCAGGACAGCTAAGGCTGTTACACAGAGAAACCCTGTCTCAAAAAAAACAAAAAGAAAGAAAGTAAACAGGATTTGGCCCATGGATACAGCACTTGCCCAGTCAAGGAAGAAAGGGCAAGGAAGGAAGGGAGCGAGGGAAGGAGGGAGGGAGGGAGGGAGGGAGGGAGGGAGGGAGGGAGGGAGGGAGGGAAGCAAGCAAAGTCCTAACACTTGCTTATTAGAAACTCAAATTTCGGAAACATTGAAAAGTTATATTATAAACTATGTGTCATTGCTAATTCTCTAACCCTAACAAGAAAAAAATCAGAAAGACATAATAAATTACTAATGTTAAATTGTATTATAATCTGTTCCACCCTCTGCCTCCCATATGGAGTCCTAGAGGACAATGGCCTTCCTAATTTTTTGTTTCCTCACCCACTGCTTCCATTTTTATTGACTGTCATCCCTCAGCCAAATCCTTAAAGCACATGCCCACTAAGAATTCATTATAATTCTTTGCTCCAAACATCAATCTCCCTTATACAACATCAATATCAATTGCTTGTCATTTTTTGAACCAATATATTAATCACCTGTCAGTCACTGGACTAAGATATTTTATTTCTCCTGCCCCCACCCCCCTCCTTCATCATTGACAAGATCATGCTATATAAACCAGGCTTCCCTTAAAGTTAAGAGCCTCCTGCCTTAGACTGCCATGTGCTGAGATTATAGGTTATAATGTCAAACATGACTTTCAAGCCAGAACTTGGTATGTCTCCCAAGAACACTATGGTAGTTTGAATGTAATTTGGCCCCCATAAGCTCACAGGGAGTGGTATTATTAGGAAGTATGGCCTTGTTGGAGTAGATATGGTCTTGTTGGAGAAAGTACGACACTGTGGAGGCAGGCTTTGAGGTCTCCTAAGCTTCACTCAGTGTGACATTCGGTCTATTTCCTGTTTTCTTCTGATCAAGATGTAGCCAGCACCATGTCTGCCTGCACACTGCCATGCTCCCTGCCATGACGATAATAGACTGAGCCTCTGAACTGTGAGCCAGCCCAGTGAAGTGTTTATAAGAGTTGCCGTGGTCATGGTGTCTCTTCAAGGCAACAGAAACCCTGACTAAGGACAAACGCTGCATCACGCTCATCCAGCAAGCCAGCCACTCAATCACTGAATCTTGTGAACCTAGCATCCTCTCAATCCCAAAACACATATCCTCATCATTTCTCCCTGGGAGGCTACAATTGCCTCCCAGCTTGTCTCCCTGTCTCCCTATGCCATGTCTACTGCTACCAAAGTCCCCTCCCTAACACAAAGCTGCCGTGTCCCCATGCACAGCCCCCTTCCACTTGTCTACCTCCAACTATGCACCTGCACATAAGATCCTGTTCGAAAGGCTTCCTCCTCTGTGGTGCTTTTAATTATTTTTTATTGATTTTTTATTGAGCTCTATATTTTCCTCTGATCCCCTCCCTACCTCTCCCCTCCCCTTCAATCCTCCCTCATGATCCCCATGCTCCCAGTTTACTCAGGAGATCTTGTCTTTTTCTACTTCCCATGTAGTTTAGATCCATGTATGTCTCTCTCAGGGTCCTCATTGCTGTCTAGGCTCTCTGGAATTGTGATTCATAGGCTGGTTTTCTTTGTTTTGTTTAAAAACCACTTATGAATGAGTACATATGATAATTGTCTTTCTGGGTCTGGGCTACCTCATTCAAAATGATGTTTTCTAAGAAGTTCCATCCATTTGCCTGCAAATTTCAAGATGTCATTATTTTTTCTTCTGTGTAATACTCCACTGTGTAAATGTACCACATTTTCCTTATGCTTTTAAAACCCACTCAGTCAGTGCCTTGCAGAAGTGCCCATTTTGCCTTCCTTGAGACCTCGTTCATCATGTATTTCTATTATAGACACTACAGCGCTTGCCTGTCCTTAGGTTTGTCTCTTGTTCTTTATCTTTTCCTTTTCAGTTTTTTTTTTTTTTTTTCAAGACAGGGCTTCTCTGTGGAGCCCTGGCTGTCCTGGAACTCAACTCTATCAACCAGGTTGGCCTCAAACTCACAGAGACCCACGCCCAGACTGCTAGAACTAAAGTCGTATGCCACCATACTTTGCTAGTTTTGATACAAACAGCCACCTCTCTAGAGTTCGGTTTCCTGAGTAACTCTTGTATCCAGCCTTGCTGGTTAGCTTTTGGTCAGCTTGGCACAAACCTAGACACATCTGGGACAAGGAACTCTCAGCTGAGAACATGACTCCATAAGAACAGCCTGTTGGCAAGTCTCGGGAGCATTTTGTTGTTTAATAATTCATGTGGGAGGGACCCAGGCCACTCTAGGAGGTGCCACCCCTAGGCAGGTGTTCCTGGTTGGCTAAGAAAGCTTGATGAGCACATCAACAGGGAGTAAGCCAGAAAGCAGCGCTCCTCCGTGATGTCCGCTTTGGCTCCTGCCTCCAGGTTCTTGCCTTGAGTTCTTGTACGGACTTCCCTTAGTGATGGACTGTGGTCAGGAAATGGAAACCAAATAAACCCTTTCCTCCCCAAGTTCCTGGTGATGGTGTTTATCACAGCAAGAGAGAGCAAACTAAGACATTATCAGTATTACTGGCATATTGTTGGGATTATTAACTTTTATTTGCTGAATGAATGAACGACACTTTATTTCACATACCACCTTGTGGTCATTCTTAATCAATGACAGCTTCCATTCTAAAAGCTTAGAATCCTATGAATTGCCGGGCAGGGGTGGCACACACCTTTAATCCCAGCACTCCCAGGCAGATCTCTGTAAGTTCAAGGCCATCCTGGTCTACAGGAGCTAGTTCCAGGCCAGGCTCCAAAGCTACAGAGAAACCCTGTCTCAAAAAACAAAGAAACACGCAAACAAACAAAAAAAGTCCTATGAATTAAGAAATATTCCCACCAGATGTGGTGGTGTACACTTCTAGTCCCATCACTCAGGAGACAGATGCAGGACGATTTCTAAGAGTTCAAGGCTAGGTAGTTTAGTGAGATCCTGTCTCAAAAAAATGAATGAATGAATGAATGAAGGAAGGAAGGAAGGAAGGAAGGAAGGAAGGAAGGAAGGAGGAAGGAGAAAGGGGAGGGAGAGAGGGAGGGAAGAAATGAAAGAGTCTCCATCTCACCCAGATTTTTCTTATTCTAAAACATTTAAAATGCTAATAAAGATGGGAGAGTCCTTTGATTATCTAGTGATAACTAATTTTTAACACTGAAATTCAAGAACAGCACAAGGGTAGGGAGCTAAGCACTCTCAAGATGCTGTTTTATTAAGTGAAAACCACCGGGGCAGGTATGGGTAACATAAAAGGCTTCTTATTGAAAAGCAGATTTTGAAGAGCTTTGTGGAGGTTTGTTCACTTTGTTTTTAGAGAACTGAATTATAGTAGTTATTTCTAGAGTTCCTGAAGAATTTTCCATCCTATGCTTTATACACAATCAATCCAAATTTTCATATACATCTTTAGACAACTCGGGGTAATTCTAAATAAATAATTTATTTCTAAGAAGAAAGCCCATCAGCAAAATGGCTTTAAATATTACAAATATTTTGTTTTTAAAAATCAATGAACCCAGATGACAATCTGTCGTTTTTCCAAATTCCTGCCTGATTTCTCCCAATGCTTTTTTGATGAAGTCCATGTGTTATCTTAAGAGTATTTTCTTTTTTGTCAACATTCCACTCTAATTCTCTCAGCTGGGACTTAACAACAACAAAGTTCGGGCTATCCAACAGAAATGCATTAGGACTTTTAAATAGAACACAAGTAAATATCTACTCATTTATAAAAATTCCAAACTAGAAAATATGGGGGAGATTCTGTTGTTGTTGCTGTCTTTTAAAAAAAAAAAAAAAACACTCTTAGATTTGGAATTTAATTTAGAACCTATTAAATTATTTAATTACCCTAATATTCACTGCTGACAAAACTCTTCCTCATCAAGTATTTACTATGTGCTTAACCTGTGTCACACGTGTTAGGAAAGTCATGTTAGTGAGCAGATGCATGAAGCAGAGAATTACTTGTGGATTTAATGTATTAGTTCGAAATACTTTTTAAACATCAACAAACAAAAAAAAAGTCTTTTCTTTCTTTTCTTTTTTTTTTTTTTTGAGACAGAATTTCTGTTTCCTCGGCTATTGTCTAACTATGTAGACCAGGTTAGCCTCAAACTCACAGGGCCTGTTTCTAACTCCCAAGTGTCGGTATTAAAGGTATGTACCAGGACACTCAAAAACTAAGCTCTTAAATTTAAACATATTTTTTAAATGTGATCAAACAGATGTGGATAGAAGATACAGCCATCTGGGGAAGACATGAATAAAGAACAGGAAATAGAACGTGAAAGGTCACAGTTTGCTTTTTAGGAAAAAAAAAAATGGTCCTTGGGGCCATAAAATGAGCATAATATCTCAAACATATCACCTTCCCCAGAGCGGTGCTGGCCTGCGCAGGAGTGTGTAAAAATGTGGGAAATCCTCGGAGATGGACGTGGACTTCAATGCCTGTTTCTCATCTAATCTAAAACACTGGATTTAAGAACAGTCTTCTTTAGGAGACAAACCAGAAGCCAAGGAAAACACAGATTGAAAAATATATTCCACCAAAATTAGTGATAGGCCTGGGATGTAACTCAATGGGGGAGCCCTTGCTTAGCATGCACGCGGCCCTGGCCACAACACACACACACACACGACAGAAACACAATCACACACTCACCCATCCATCAATTCACACACTCCATCAATTAAAATTAACAAAAATGAATAAATAGGCCATGTATGTTGATGTATACCTCTAATCCCATAATTTGAGTCCAGAAGCAGGCCAGTCTCTGGGAGTTTTTAGGCCAGCCTAGTCTACATAGTGAAATCCAGAGCAGCCAGAAATACATAAAGAAACTCTCAAAAAAAAAAAAAACCCAAAAAAACAACATTTTTAAAGTAATAATTTTTGTTTTTGAGTCTATCCTTTAACAGATAAGCCATCTCTCTAGCCATGAAATAATAATTTTTAAAACTTTATTAACGAACCGACAGTGGTCGTACATGCCTTTAATCACCATTTGGAAGGAAAAGGAGGGCAGATCTCTGTGTTCAAGGCCAGCCTTGTCTACAGAGCGAGTTTCAGGGCAGCCAGAGCTACACAGAGAAACCCTGTCTCCAAAAAGAGCAAAACAAACAAACAAAAACACACCTCATTAATATCCTACAGATGATGACATCATACAGAGATGATTCCTTAAGAGGCAACACACAGGTCAGAGTTGAAGGTCAATTCCCTTTAGTGGGTATAGAGGGTTAGGAGCTGGTGGTAAAGGAGGACTGGGTGGCCAGCCACTAGAGCTTCCCAGTGCCTCTCAAGGAAACAGACCCATGTGCAGAAGCCAAAGACAGAAACCTGGGGGAGACCCTTGGGGAGAAGCTAACTCTTTATTACTCCTCCAGAGAAACAGAGCTCAGGGATGGACAGATGGGCAGACATGTGTGAGGAGAGATGTATTATGGGAAGTGGCTTACAGGTGTCTAAGAGCTAAGCGGTCCCATGTTTACGTCCCCTGCAAGCTGAAGAGCTATTAGTTTAAAGGCCAGAGAACCCAGAATGCTGGTAGATTTGCTCCAATATGGAGCCAAAAGCCTAAGAACGGGAATGAGGTAGATGCTGTGGTCTTAGTCTTGGATTCCAAAGGCTCAATAACAAGGGGCCTCAATGCCCAAGGCCACAAAAAAATAGATGACCAGGGGAAGAGAATTCTTCTCTTGTTTGTCATACCCCAGCCCTGAGCAGAGTGGATATTGACCAACACGTACTGATAAGAGTAGATCCTCTTCACTCAGTCAAGTGATTCAAATCCTTACTTCTAACACAGAAAGCGTGCTTTACCAGGCATCTAGGCATCCCTCCCTCAGTCTGTTCAAGCTGATGTACAGAATTAACCATCGCAACCCTGTTAGTTGAAGTTTGCGTAGGAATTGGATATAGAAGATAAAGGATGAGGCTGAAACGGGAGGCAAGAACCGGGTCGCAGAGAAACTTGGACATTTCTAGTTGAGGAGAAAGAACTTCTGCTTTGAGCAGACCTTTGAGTGAGTATACACTGCGCTCACTTAAAGCATAAACTAGAGGCAGTGTGTAACAGTCTAGATGCAAACTATTACCCAGTCTAGGGGTAACATGGTACCTAGTCTAGAAGTGAGTAACATAATAGTCTAGAGGTAGCCCATTACCTTGTCTAGAGGCGGCATATTACCCAGTCTGCAAAGACAATGGCTATCAAGGAAAGGCAGAAATCCAGAGACATGTGTTAAAACAGGTGGTAAATTGGGGTGGGGGTGCAGGGAGATTCAAGAATTAGTTGGGCTTAGGCAACAAGTAATTATAAGGAAGAAGCAAGGAGAAAAACAATTTCAGGATTTTTGTACTTGGATAAGACAAGAGTAGTGATGCCTTGAAAAAGAATAAAGAAGTAGAGCGGAGGGTTTTTGTTGGGGACAGAGAGCTGGTGCTGAGCCTGATTTTGTCACATAGATACCCACTCTGTGCTTAGTGCCAAAACGTCCTCTATAAAAACAGCAGATTGTGTTGTTGACTCCGAGTGCTTGAATACATCAATTTGTCTTACATGTCATTTTTTGGGACGGTGCCCCATTTTAACTCTGGCTCCCATGCAGACGCTCCTGTAATCCTCTCCATGGTTCAATAAGCCTAAACTATGAAGCGACACTCTATCCCACTGATGCCAACACAAAGCGCTTCAGGAAAAAATGCCATTTTGCAGATTATTTCACAGTCCAGCAGCTGCAATCTCATGCTCGGAATCAGGAGACTGCTCCTTTTATTACAGAACACTACATGCGCATCCATCAAAGTCTTGTTCCACCCTTTATATAGAGGGCGAGTCGGAGCTAAGGAAGTTGGTTGGTATTTATTTTTTTTTTAAGTTTAAGCCCATTTCGTTTTAATTCCAATTGATACATCAGACTTTAACAGAAATCTGAAGCGGCCTATTTTTGCCAGGCACTGAAAACCAAAGGTGAGAAAGTCAAAATGCCTCCCTTTGCAGAGCTCAAAGCCTTGTAGATATGAATAGAACATTACAAGTTAGCACTCGGAATGCAATTTGGTAGGTGGAGCACTTGCCTCACTGAGCATGAGCCCCAGCATCACCAGGAACAATAATCCGTAAAAAAAAAAATACATAATAGAAATATTATTAAAATGCTGTAAAAATAGAAGACTGGAGAAGAGTACTTCCTGCAGTTCTCAAAAAGAAAAGTTACAGGGCTGGGCGTGGTGTACACCTTTAATCCCAGAACTCAGGAGGCAGAGGCAGGTAGATTTCTGTGAGTTTGAGGCCAGCCTGGTCTGCAAGGCCCTGCGTCAAAAACAAAATAAAGAATGCTGCAGAATAGAGGGCATTTGAGGAAAGGGAGAGATCTCTCCCTCTGAGGCTCAGCCCTGACCAGGTGACTTTACGCAGATCCCCTTATTATCTTTTTTAGACAAGGCTTCACTATGTACCTGAGGCTGGCCTTGAACCTGCAATCCTCTAGCCTTAACCTTCTTCATATTCATTTATTTGCCTGATCATTTATTTGTTTAGAATCAGGGTCTCTCTACATAGCTCTGGTGGTCCTGGAGCTCACTATGTAGACCAGACTGCCCTCAAACTCACAGAGATCCACCAGCCTCTGCGTCCTGAGTTCTGGGATTAAACACCTGGCTTCCCTTAACCTTCTAAGTATTTAAATTTATTTTTTTTTGGTTTTATTTGTCTTTTTATTGTTTACTGAGACATGGCCCCATTCTGTAGCTCAGGCTGACCTAGAATTCACAGGTATCCTCCAGCTTCAGCCTCCTGTGTGTTAGGATTACAGATGTAATCATAATCACCAACTTGGCTCACATTTTTTAATAGCATTTGTTTGTTTTGTGTGTGTCCGTGGTGGGGAGGAGTGTGGTAGCACACACATAGCGTGTGTGTGCACATCTTGCAGGAGCCAGTTCTCTCCTACCATGTGGGTTTTGGAGGTTGGACTAGGGTGATCAGCCTTGACAGTAAGCATCTTTAGCATCGGGGCCATCTCATTGGCTCTGGCTCATTGTTTTGACGAAGAAACAAAGCCTCAAATGAGCTCATCCCTCAGATCTTCCAAGCTCCAAAACTCATGTGTTTTATTTGAGCAATCGTAAGCTCCGTGGGAAATGGACAGTCACCAACTGTGACTGAAGGAATAAGAACAAACACAGACCCATGTCTGTGTAGAGCAGGGAAATGACGGGAACCCTGGATGACGGTGTTTGGAAAGGTTAGCAGAGACTACATTGGAATGGGTATCTAAGGATCACAATTGATTTGACCTAAAACCCTGGAGGCCAGTGACTTTCAAACTATGTGGACTGGACAGTGACATTCATTTAATTTTTATAGACTGGAAGGGTTTGAGTAAGATTTATTTTAATAATAAAAATGTACCATTTCCAAAAATAATATTAAAAGAATATCCAGTAGCAAAGGAAAGGTTGCTATAAATTAGCAAGAATGAAAAATGAAGCCTGGGGATCTAACTCAATGGTAGAGCATTTGCTACCAAAAGAGAAAGAAGAGAGCAGAGGACAGAACAGCAGCATCCCACAGATGCTTTAGGATGCCACACATGGCCACTGTACAAAAGACAAATGGAAGGAAGCAGATAGATAGCTTCTGAAATGGCACAAGGTAAAGCTTGTGAGGGCCATGAGACACCAGCCACAGTACTGTAACAAAGCCAAGAGTTCAAATAAATAGGGGTGGATACGTAGCTCACTGGTGGGACAATCATCTATCATATTCTAAGGCCTGGGAAAATAAATAAATAAAAACAAGGGTCAACCAGAAGGTTCTATGGGTAAAGGCCTTCTCTATGCAAGCCTAGCAACCTGAGTTGGCTTCCCAGAAGCTACGTAAATGTGAAAGGAGAGAACAGACCTCACAATGTTTTCCTCTGTCCTCCACACATGCGTCGTGGCACACGCACAAAAGCATGGCACAGGCACACACAGCCAGAATACATTTTTTTAAGTAAATCAAAGCAAGAAGAGCGCAGCATAAATTTGCTTTAAGGGCTAAGATATAAAGCAGAAACACAAGAAATGAGTTCAGACAGCCGGGCAGCACAGCACAAAGCAGGGGATGCAGGAAGAGCAAACGGGGCTTGGTTGTCATTCTGTTCGGACACTGAGTGTGGGGTGTCTGCAGGGTCCATGGATCGAGGCACCAAAAAGCAGTCAGATCCACAGGTGCAGAACATTGGAGAGTGGAGATGAAGATATTCAGGAGAAATCAATCATTAAATCAACCAGTGACTAAAATCAATGTCCGCACTGTGTGTGCCACTTCCCAGCCACCCTTGAGGCTCCATCTTTGTCTCTTAGTGTGAACAGATCTGTTGTCCACAACTGCTTTGTTACTCCTTAGAGTGAGGTCTTGACTTTCGCTTCCTAGGACACGTCTTAAAGCACAGGCATAGAGATACAGAACAATATGGGGATGTGCACACAAGAACACCTCTGGGCTGGGACTCTATAAGTACAGTACTTGCTTAGCGTGGATGAGGTTCTAGGTTCAATGCCCAATTCCACAAAAATGATGTTTAATAATTTTGATAGCCAGTCATAGTAGTGCATGCCTTTAACACTCAAGGTTGAGCAGAAGGATGAGGAAATCAAGGCCACCCTTAGCTGGTGAGTTTGAAGTAAGCTTGGCTTATGTGAGACCGCCTCAAAAATAATAAATAAATAAACAACACCTTAGAGCCAGAAATGGTGACACATACCTATAGTCCTAGCACTCAATGTGCAAGAGGATCACAAGCCTGATTGATAGATAGATAGATAGATAGATAGATAGATAGATAGATAGATAGATAGATAGATACAGATACAGATATATCATTTTTTAAGGACAATGAATAGTGCCTTAGTGGGGGAACAGGGGAGAGAGAGAGAAGTTCTTTTGGTGACCTCATGATACAAATGACCCAGTTACCTCTTTGTCCAGCTTAAGCTGAGTCTGACCAGTGCACAGGTCATTAGCCCATAACTAAAGCACAAGCCCAATAATAAAGAAGGAGAATTTAGGGGAGAGCTGGTAGTATAGATAGCGTGCGTGTGGTCCTGGTGGTTCCATCCCTAGTGCAGAGATAGGGAGAGAAGATGAGATGAGAATGAACAATAGTTATGAACTCCATGACTTTATCCAAAGCGGTGTTGACATCATAATAAGGCAGAACAGAGTTAGACAAACATGGAGGCACACACCCCTCATTCTAGCAGGCCAGCCTGGGCTACATAGCAAGATTCTGATCCAAAAAAATTTTTTTCTTTTCTTAACTCTGAAGGGAACTATCAGAAACAGCAGAGGAAGCCTGCCATGCTCAGAAGTAAAGAAGAAATAGTGGAGAAAAGTCTCTTAAATGACTCCTAAGTCCGAACTATGAGAGAAAGCCTAGGGGCTCAAAGGAACTACAAACCAATCCAAGAGACGGCCACCTGGATCTGGCTGGGCACCCTCCCAGCCGCAACGTCAGAGTCAGGAGGTGCCAAATCAGCTTGCCCTTGTTTTTGTTTTTGTGATGTTAGCCCTGCTGGAGAGTCTCACCTAGTGCCATTCACAGCTATGTAAGTCCATCACCTATATTCAGAGCCCCCAACTAAAGCTTCAAGACCAAGCCCAGAACCTCCAATATTAAGACAACAATTCCAACCCCCCCCCCCAAAAAAAAAGTCTCAATATTTAAAAGCAACTTTTGGAAATCCACATTTTTATAAACTATTTCCAGCAAACTTTTGACAGAATTCCCAAACTGATACTAGGGATAACTCTCATACATAAAGTGACAACCTAAAATTCAAGAAGACTCAAATGAAAGGGAGAGGAGATGGATTTCCCAGAAAACGAATGGGCTCCATCAATCACATCTTCGCTGTCACAGCGCTCCTATCCAACCTGCCCAGCCCCAAGGGAGGGCTCCAGGTGCAGGCCTTTCTCTAATTGGTTTCTATTCCCACACCTTCCTTTTAGGTCATCAGTTTCTGGGATAATTGGTACCTATACATTCTTGCTAGAGTCAGTTTCCTTTTATTGAAAAGGTGCTTATATTGCAAACCTAAGGAGCAATTATAGCCTATGTTGAACTAACCTTGCTCCTGCCGTCTAATACCTGGTGTCATTTGCTGCACCCTGTAGGAATATTTCTAGAAAACAGACGGGAATGCACCCGACTAAGTGATGAGAGTCTTTGAGTCTCACTTTCAGAAACATTATCATACTAATAGATCATAATTTACTTATTCTAATTTGGCAACATATGTTGCGTTACTAATCTATTAGTGACAATGTATTCCCCCGTGACTTTGTTAAGTGAACATCTTGCCAAATTGTTTGATAGCTCTTTTGTATTTTGTGAGCGTAACAGGATTGGATGCGCCACGGTCAAGATCTTCCTACAGCAGCACTTCTTATTCGAGTACCTCCTGATGGTGGGGACCGGAGCCACCATAAGAAGCCCTTCTCTGAAATGCATGGTTGTGTTCAGTGTAAAGAAAAGCTAAATATGTTTTCCTTTACATTGCGTGGTAAATTCCTTCTGCTATCCCATAAGATGAATTCTTGTTCCCGGTTCTAGAGGCAGCTGTTTCATTTTATCAAGTGGAATCGTGATTTTATGCACACTGAAAAAGCAACTTCTTGGTCTGCATATGGTGGCACAAGCCTTTAATCCCAGCACTCAGGGGGCAGAAGTCAGTGGATCTCGGTGAGTTCAAGACCAGCCTGATCTACATAACAAGTTTCAGGCCAGGCAAGGCTGAATAGTGAGACCCTGTCTCGAAAAGAAAAAAGAAAAAAACACAAGAGAGAATATCAATTTTTTTCTTCATTACCTTTTAGGAAGCTTAACACCAACTCAATGTATCTCCCTGCAAATGCATGGAACTTTCTGGCTATATCTTTCATAACTCAGCTCACTTCTAAATCCACTTCACCTTTACCTTGGCCATCTTACCTATTTTTAACTTGCTTTTTAGCCCTTCTCTGAAAATATTGTGATTTTCCTCAAGTTTTAAGCAAGTAAGAGCATAAATGGATGGATGGATGAATGGCTAACTGAAAAATACACCTGATGTTGAATTGCTAGGATTCCCTTCCTGAGTCTGATTCCCTTACCTGAAAACACTGCCTCAGCTCTAATGATCAGGCATGCTTACTCTCGAGAACTTGATGTGTGATGAAATGCGATTCACAGTGTAATAAACCAAAGAAGTACAATTAAAGTCTTACAGACCCAGTCGTCCTGTGCTAAGGGCCAACCAAGAGCCCAGAAAAGAAGGAAGAGATCCCTGCACACCATGTCAGGGTTATTGTGAGTCAACAGCTATCAAGTTCTGTTCTGATCACTTTAGAACCAGCCCTGTCCTCCACGGGAAAAAGATCGTGGCAATATGTAGATGCTCTTCAGTCCTGTGCTTCCGAGATAGATTTTTCAACAGAGATTGATGCTGAGCAGGTATTGACCATAGTCAACTTTCCAGCCATCATGCAATGCATTCCAGATTCTATCTTACTTTTCAGAACAATTTTATGATGACAGTCACAAAATTGTTGCATATGTGTTATTCTTAATATGTTTTACATATATGTGCTTTTTCTTGAAGCTGGAGAGATGGCTCAACAGTTAACTCTTCCAGAGGACTCAGATTCAATTCCCAGCACCCATGTGGCAGCTCATAGCCTTTTCTAACTCAACTTCTAGGGCATCAGACAGGCTCTCCTGGCCTCTGTGGGTACTGAATGCCCATAGCACACAGACATACATACAGGCAAGACCCAATACACAGTCAGTAAATAAATGTAAACATGTATGTGTGCACATGTGTGTGTGTTTGTGTGTGTATGTGTATGTGTGCTTTTCTTAATTTGATGTTGGGAAAAATTATGGCTTCAAAGTCTAAAGAAACCAAGTTCCATATAAGCAGAAAAAGAAAACTAGAGGGGGGGATGGAGAGATGCTTCAGCAGTTAAGAGCCCAAGCTGCTCTTCCAGAGGACCCAGGTTTAACTCCTAGCACCCACCATCTGTAACCCCTGCCCCAGGAGATACAACTCTGTCTTCTGGTCTCCTCAGGTACCAGGTACGGGTGTGGTACACTGTCAAACATGCAGGCAAAACACCTCTACACATAAAAAATAACAAAAGAATATATTTTTAAAGACTTGAGAGAATTATCACTTAAGAGATGCACAGAATCAGCTCTAATATGCCTTCTTGATTTACTTTTTTTAGGGGCAATGTATTGAAGTTTTGGAGTGAAAAAAACTCATTAAAGGCAAGATGTTTTCAAGCATAAGACATCACCTTTGGCATAATCTTGAGCACACTTTTTCATTTATTTCTTTTTAATCTTTTTAAACATATGTGTGTGTTTATGTGTAGGTATATGGATGCGAATGCAGCTGCACACAGAGACAAGAGGAGTCGGACCTAGAGTTATAGGCAGAAGAGGAAAAATGGGCTAGGATATTGTCTAGTGTTATAGCATCTGCCTGGCAAGAGCAACTAAGTTCCAACCACAGCAACACACACACACACAACATGCACGCACACATGCACACACATACACACACTTTGTAGGTGTGACAGGAAACATTACCCTTGATTTCCCAGTGACCCAGCCTCACCAAGGTCCTTGTGTGAAGGAAAGAAAAGAAAGAAGGAAAATGGTGTCTGGCCCAGAGGATGAAAGGCAAAGGGCCCCGGGGCCAAAAAATGGGAGCAGCTTTAGAACCTGGCAAAAGCAAAGAGGTCTGTCCCACGGAGGTCTATTCCCACTGAGGTCTATTCCCATGGAGGTCTATTCCCACTGAGATCTATTTCCACTGAGGTCTGTTCCCACTGAGGTCTGTTCCCACTGAGGTCTATTCACACTGAGTTCTGTTCCCACTGAGGTCTGTTCCCACTGAGGTCTATTCACACTGAGGTCTATTCACAACTGGGAACTGTTTAGGTCTGTTCCCACAGCTTTCAGACAGAGAAAATCCCATGGCCACCTCGAGTGAAACTGGGGCTTTAGCTCTCCAGACTGTACAATAATACATTTGTGTTATTTTAAGTGACTAATTGTTGAAATTTTTCTCTTTTTTTCTTTTTTATTTCTTTTTTGTTTGTTGTCTGCTTGCTTGCTTGCTTTGTTTTTTGAGACAGGGTCTCTCTACATAGTCCTGGCAGTCCTGGAAGTTGCTATGTAGACCAGGCTAGTTTACTGAGCGCAGAACATCAATCCCTTTAGATACCTAGTCTGAGACTAAAAAGTGTAATTTCTTCTCTGAAATAGAAGAAACCAACCCTTGAAGGGACTTATGAGAGTAAGTCATCGGGGCTTCCAGACATGTTCTTTGTGCAGTGTGCAGCCCACAGAAAAAAGAGGACAGATAGTGTTTTGACTAAAAAACAAAAACAAAAAAACACCTAAAACTAAAAGAATCAATATTCAATGCAAAAACATGAAACACATTAGCTTAAAATCCCACTAAACTCCTGTACCCACTATTTGAAATGTTGTATTTCTGGTAGGAGGCTGAACAGAGAGGTGGTGTGGTGAGCTCGCACTGTATGTACCACATGACCTGGTTGGAGTTTAGCTCTGCTGCCTGACTTTGGGCAAATTCTTCATTCCCTAATACCTGAATGAGGATGACAGCAGAACCCTCCCTGCTCCACTCGGCATAACCAGAGATCATGTACCTGTTTGTTAGCCCCTGTTTTAGCTGTGTATTTCTGTCCTCTCTCAGTAAATCTGACAATATGCTATTCCTGCTGTGGTTTTCTCACTCTGAACATCCCAGAATGATGCTACAAAGCATCTGGAGACACAAACACTGGGCTTTAATGGCTCCACCCACTATTCTCCATACAACCCAGAATCCATCCTTACCCAGGACTCTGACCTTCCAGAAGGCAAAATTCACACCATCCCCAGATCTACAGGAACTTCAACCTTCCCCCACCAAGCTGAGGCACGTGTTCCTGTTCTGAAGAGCCTCCAAGAAATATGAATGCTGAGTAGGAGCTCCCTGTGAGGCAGCTGTGAGACCTGCAGGTCTCATTCTTTCGGGTTTGCATACCAGATACTTGCATGACAATTCATAAGAGCAGCGAAATTACAGTTGTGAAGTAGCAACAAAATAACTTATGATTGCTTCTCATATAAAGGAGTGTAACCCTGGCCCCAACAGTCACAAGCAGGGCCTGTGTTATGGCTGGGCTGTTGTCATTGTTGGAAGGTCTTTGAAATATGGTCTCACATTAACGACTCAGGCCAGCCTTGAACTCATGGCAACTCTCCTCCTGCAGTCTCCAAAGTGCCATGATGATATCTGTCAGTACTCAGACTGTGAACAAAGAAAGGGATGGAGAGATGGCTCAATTATTGAGAACACTTAGTGCTCTTCCAGGACTTATACTCAGTTCCCAGCACCCACGTAGTGATGCCCTATCTCAAAAGAAAAAATAAGTCATGAAAAAATAAAATAAATGAACTACCTCTTTGTTCTCGGATCTTTCTCCTTTTAGATTAATAATTAATTTTCTTCTATAGTGCTGGGGATTGAACCCAGAGCTTCGAACATGCTAGGTAAGCACTCTGCCACTGAGCTACACCCCGGCCCTCTCCATCTGTCAGCTATAGTTTCATTTCTATTAAGAAGCAGTACCATTTGGTGAGAGTTTGTGGCGTCCCATGTCTCAGTCAATCTGCCGGATGGCACACATCTTTACCAAGCCATGCTTGAGCACCGCAGGACGGCCGCTCGTGTTTGTCAAAATATTTAGCACCAACCACTCATTAAAGTGTCAGCACACATTTAAGATAACCTCACGTCAAAACAGACAGAAGGCACACGCTGGAATGATCAAAGGGAGCACTTGCCTTCCAGGCTGTTCTTAAAATATGTGTGTGCTCCTGAAGCAGACGCCACTAGGCCCAGCTTGATCCTGAGTGTCGGCAGCCACCTGCTCGCTCCCAGTCTGCAGGGGTGGCTCTCGGTCATCTTCAACATATCCTTGCCAAGTCCTAACCATTTCTGAATGCTGCGTACCTGAAACCCGGGGATGCTGGAATGAAAACCCAATACTTCCCAGCTATTACGTAGGCACCCAGGGAAGAGAAGTGAAGTAATACTGAGAAAGGCTGGCTTTATCCATTATACAGACAATGTTCTCCAAGGAGGAGTATAAAACTGCAGGTCACTTCATGGGCAAATGGCGCTCCTGAGAACTGAAAGATGAAAGCAAGACAGAGAACATGTAAGAGCAAGAAATACCAAGAAAGCAGGGAACTCCGGCTCCCATACGTCATCACAAAAAATACTGTGCTGTGCCAACTTTAAAGCAAATACCACATAGTCTCCAGGAAAGTTTGCGGGGACAATAGCGCCTTGTGATCCCTTTGTGCCTGAGTTCCTGCACCAGAAGAGGCAAACACTTAGGGGAAAAAAAAAAAAAAACACAGCAATTCGAGTTTTTCTCAATAACTTTTGTATTGCGGAAAATGACCGGGAGCCATGATGAAGCTGGCGTGCGAGGCGAATCAAAGAGGGGGGACCCTCATCCGGGAGCCATGCTCAGGGGGAAACCAGTGCTGTCTGCATTCTCCCTCTGTCTGAACCAAAGCATCCAGAACAGATGATATCAAACTCTAATCTGTTAAGTACTTGCTCTAATACAGGTATTTAACACAGATAGACGGGGGATGATCAGTGAGGATGCTGGGAACTGAATAAATGGGACTGTGCAGGCTACGTATACAACTGCGCATTTTATAGGATAGCTTAGTCCTTTGTTAACATAACAATTCCTCAACGTAATGAGTGCAGCCAGGAGCAGACGTGTCTCATTGTCACGAAAAGTCCTAAGCCTTTAAAACATTTTAAATGCCATATTCTGAAGTCTTTGAAAGGTTTGAAGAATAACTATCCATCTGAAATACATTTCTATACATCTAGAAAACCTAACTAACATGACTGCAAGCTTGACTATTATAGATGACTATCTGTTAACCTGTATTTCTTATAATGAGTGATTTTTTTAAAAGGGCTCCTGCCATAAAAGTCCACACTGAATTTTGTAGGTAAAATGATATATCTGAGCTGTTTGGGGCTTTGTTTTTGTTGTGCTAAGAAGCAACCTAGCCCTCAATAGTATTCATTTTTAAATACTCCAGGAAAGCACTTCCAAATAAAGACACCTGTTGCCACTCCTGACAACCTGAGTTCGATTCCCAGGACTCACACAGTGGAAGGAGGGAACTAACCCCTGAGAGTTTTCCTCTGGACTCCACCGGCCTGCTGTGGCACATGTACACGCCTTTGCAAACCCACTAAACGTTGCTGGGAAGTGAAGTCAGGACCTGTGGAAGAGCAGTCAGTGCTCTTAACCACTGAGCCATCTCTCCAGTTCACACTAAATAAAATATAATTAAAATTTTGAATAAATAAACAAATACTCCAGGAAGGAAGGACAGAAAAGAAAAGAAGAGAGAGAGACTGAGACAGAGAGAGACGGCAGGCGGACTCAGAAAAAAAGATATAAATGGCACCAGAATGGCGAATGGATTCATTTTTGTGAAAATTTTCCAAACTAGGCGACTGTTAGCTGTAGACCAGTGTGGTCTACATAGTGAGCTCCAGGCCATCCGGGGCTGCATAGTGAGGCCCTATCTCAGTAGATAAGCTAATAAGTCATTGAAATATGAATAAATTATACCTATATTAAAAGACAACTATAAACCAAGCACGGGTCACACATCCATACTCCCAGTACTAAAGTGATAGATAAGCAGGAAGGTCACCCTCAGCCATAACATATTCAAGGCTCCATGAACCTCTGTCTCAAAAACATCAAAAACAGGGTGAACAAGATGACTTCACAGGTTAAGGCAATTGCCATGAAAGCCTGGTGGCTCGAGTTTAACACTCAGAGCCCACACAGTAGAAGGAAAGAACAATTTCAAACTTGCCCTCTGACCTCTATGAGCACAACAGTGACACACACAGCCACACTTACCTACACACACCAAAAAAAATTAAAAATCGACATAAATATATAGAAATTTCTTAAAAATCAAAAACAACTACGAATGATTGCTGTATGTGTATAATATATAAAAGTGGAAGCTGGCAGCCTGGCACTGGGAACTGTTGCTGTCTCCGAGGAAGAAATAAAACTTATTTATCTTTTGCATTTTGAGACACTCTCTAGCGTGTGTTTTAAAATATAAATTATTCATAAGAGGCAGGGACTCCAGCCACTTGTGAGCATCAGGTGTCATCAGAACTAATCGTTAACTAATTGATCACCAGGAATTGATCGTCAGCCACTTGGTACAGCCATCTCCTTGTGGTGTCTTGTTCCATTTACATTACAAATTGCCCTGGCAACCCTAAAGCAGAAATCCCCAGCCATCTGTCCTGGCCTGTATTCTAGTGTTCCAGGCTGTAGCCGGACCAGGACCTGAAGACTGACATTCTGGGTTCCTGTGTTTTTCCCTTACCCTCTACCTCATGTTTCATTTATTCTGATTAAAACTTTTTACAGTTCTGCATCACTTGGCAAAACTGCTGGGGATTTGAAAAGCAAAGGCACTCTCTGTTTGCTTTTCTAGTGACTTAAACAGAAACTAAGACCCCTTCAAAGCCCAGATCCAAATGAGGCTTGTCTCACCAACGCAGACACGAGGGATCACTTTGTGTCCTTCCAACCTAATTGTCTGAGCAAAGTCCTGAGGAGCTGGCAATAGCTGCTGGCTGACTTTAGGGAGATGTTATCATTTTTCCAACTTAAACTCTGAACACAAAAGTACCTGAAAACACACAGCATTTACTTACTTATAGAAGAAAACTTATAGAAGAGACTGAAGCGGCGGATTGGCATTTGTGCAATGCACATCCTTTTAAAATATTTTTTTCCTGAATTTTTTTTTTCAATCCCAAATGGAAAATGAAGCAAGCCTGCAAAGCAAATGCTAGGGCTGGAATGTTATTCTCTGTGTGAAATTTTACAGCAACTATTATTTTTAGTAACATCTGGGCCAAATGTTCTCACTGGACTTGGTTTATTCTGAAACTGGATACCATGCAATCCCAGGATGAAACACACAAAGCTGCAGGACGAGTCTACAAGTGCCGCTAGAATCAGAGCCGTGTGCTTTCCTGCATAACAACTAAGCTGCCGTGAGAAACTTACGGCGAGAGGCGGTCATCGTCTTTCCTGAGCAAAACAAAATATTCCTGTGACTAAAAAATAAGGAGAATCTACTTTTCAAGTGTGCTCGCTCCCCGTTGAGGACGGTGTAATATTTCTTTCATTCGCTGTTCTCTTACGGATGGTTTAATGTCCTATTTGTTATAAAAGCCAATAATATCAAGTCCCGCGGGAAAGGCACAAATTACAGCGCCAGCACTTCAACACCAAATGGGGACATTCGTGTCCGATTTCTACAGCCTATTTTTCTCATTAGCACTTAAGTACCATAATTACGCTTATTCTAAAAAGCGATGCTGGGGATAAAGCCCAAGACATTGCTGTGGCTCAACCCTTTCATTTTTATGATGCAGAGTCTTGCTCTATAGCCAAGGCTGGACTTGAAGTCAAGATTCTCCTGCTTCTGGAGATATTATTTCACATGCCTAACATCAAGAGTACATTTTGCTTATTTGTTTTTTCGAGACAGGGTGTCTCCTTGTGTCTCTGGCTGTCCTGGAACTCACTCTATAAACCAGCTTGACCTTGAACTCAGAGATCCACCTGCCTCTGCTTCCCACCTCACCAGACCCCAAAAGTACTTTGAAATGTCTAAAACAAGATCTCAATAAAGTGTGCTCTGAATACATGGCCTGACAGACTTGAAGAAACTGAATTGGTAAAATAATAATAATGATAATGATGATAATAATAATAATAATTAATAATAATTCCCAAGCGGTCTGGTTCAAATCACTTAAGTTTTATTTTCTATTTTTGCTTACAATGGTAAGGACTCCTGGGCTAGAGTTTCATCCCTCACTTCTCCAGCAGGACTCTCAGTGTGGCTGATTTTGCCAACAACCAACACTCTGGCTCAGGTACTCTGGAAATAAGACAACATTTGACCCTATCCAGAAACCTAGGGAAGCACAGGGTGAGTGGACAAGGAACTATTGGAGCTCAGGGAAATGGGGGACACTGACAAAGGAGAGAAATGAAATAAGCATGACATTGCACCTCTTTAGACTTAAGCAGTAAGTATTTGATCAGCACGTCAGATTATTTTGAGAAGTCTGCACTGTGAGCTATCTTGATGACAAAGCTGCCATGTTTCAAGCCAGGCAGCAGCAATACATGCCTTTAATCCCAGCATTCAGGAGGCAGAAGCAGGTGGATCTGAGTTCAGAGCCAGCCTGATCTATAGAGTGAGTTCCAGGACAACCAGGGATTCATGAAGAAACCCTGTCTCAGGGAAAGGGGTGGGGAAGGGGGGGGAAGCTATAGTGTTAGGAAGGCTGCTTAAAGAAGTCCCCAGGACACGTTTATTTAATTCTATTATTTTCTTTTTTGTGGGAGGGTAGGCTTTGTCTGTTTGTTTGTTTGTTTTGTATTGTTCTGTTTCCAAGACTGGGTTTTTAAATGTGTCACAGTCCTGGTTGTCTTAGAAATCACTTTGTAAATCAGGTTGGCCTTGAACTCACAGAGATTCGCCTGCCTCTGCCTTCTGAATGCTGGCGTTAAAGGCGTGCACCACCAGTGCCTACCTGATTCTGCTATTTTTATTAAGACCATTCTATGCTGGAGAAGAGAAGGAAAAAAGCCAACCCCCCCCCCAAAAAAAAAAAAACACTAACCATCTTGTGGAGAATCTTCTAGACACACCGAGAGAATAACTAAGATGCATATTTGCATCTAATGACTTCCCATATATTTTAACAATATCATACTACAGTTTATTAGTCATGAAATCTAATCCAAAGGAAAAGCATTTTCTTCTGCAAGCCAACATCTCTTGCACTGCCCTCAGGAAGCAGAGGCAGGCAGAGCTCTGTGAGATCAAGGCCAGACTCAGAATGGTTTGCGGAGAGAGTTGTAGGACAACCAAGGCTACACAGACAAAAGAAAAATCTCTTGCACAAAACACCAAATGCAAAGAGCAATCAAGTTTCCCTGCTCTGTGGGAAGTCCAAGGACCACCCACCTCCATCCAGGTCTAGTAAGGTGAGCATCCAAACTGCCTAGGCTCCCACAAAGCCAGTTCGTGCAGTAGGATCAAAAACCCATTGCCAACGTTCTTGAGTTCTCAGTAGTCCTCATTGTCCACTATGTTCAGCAAGTCCGGTTTTATCCCAGGCTTTTTCAGTTTGGGCTAATGAGGGAGGGGGACTTGATTGGGGGAGGGGGAGGGAAATGGGAGGCGGTGGCGGGGAAGAGTCAGAAATCTTTAATAAATAAATAAAAAATTAAAAAAAAAA
>NW_026067890.1:11009075-11036575 GCF_014885135.2 Alexandromys fortis
TTTTTTTTTTTTTTTTTTTTTTTTTTTGGCTTTTCAAGACAGAGTTGCTCTGTGTTACAGCTCTGGCTATCTTGGAACTTGCTCTGGCTGACCTCGAACTCACTGCCTCCCGAGTGCTGGGATTACAGGTGTGCACCACCACCCAACTCCATCTTGTATTTTTGTTTTTCGAGACAGGACTTCTCTGCGTATCCCTGGGTTTCTCTGTGTAGCCTTGGCTGTCCCGGACTCCTTCTATAGACCAGGCTGGCCTCAAACTCAGAGAACCCCTGTCTCTGCCTGCCAAGTGCTGGGATTAAAGGCCTGTGCCACCACTACCCAGCTAATCCCATTTTCTTAATAAAGCCTTTGTGATCTTTTCCAAGACAACATTTGGGAAGGAACATGAAGTTACAGTGATTTTACTATCCTGGGAATATGATGCTTTAATAAAAGGCAAAATAACTGAAAAGAGAAAAACCATTTTTTTTTTTTTAGAGGGAAATGCTCTCCCCTGCAGCTGAGTTGGTGCAGAAGCTGTCCTAAGCCGGAGTCATGCACTCTGGACGCCAGAGCTGTCCTTCATCTTCATCTCACTGGACGGCTTTCCTCCCTATAATGTGGAGACGACTGTGGGTCCTCAGCTCTCGTCTAGTACCTTCCCTGAGAAGCAGAGTGCGGTATGTGTGCTGGGCCCTGATCTCACCTGCAGTTTCCTTAACCTGACAAGTAAGACAGCTGTTACACAAAGCTTACAGGAAGCTGAAAAAATTGATAACTTTCTTCCATCTTTTCAAAATAACCAATTTTTTTTTGAGGCAGTCACCATGTACCCCTGCCTGCCCTGAAATTTACCATGCAGACCAAGCTGGCTTCAGACTCACAGCTGGCCAAGCTGGCCTTGCCTCTCAAACACTGGGATTCAAGGTGTGCACCACCATACCACACCCAGCTATTAACATTGTTTTTTTTTTTTTAAAAAAAAAAATTTTTTTCAAAAATCTAAAATACCCATAAGTGAGCATCTCCCTGAGGATCATGTAGTAGGGTCTAGTTTGCAGGCAAGTGAGGGTTCTTCAGCTTGGGGCATTAATGTGTTGAACCGTGGGCATTATTATATCAGGCCCCCACATTCAGAGAGATTGTCTGGGCATGAGACCAAAAAGGGGGGTGTGGTTTCCAGCTCATCTCAGGAGGCAGAGAGAGCTGGCTTAGAGACCTTCCTCGTGCTGGGCTCCCCCGAGTGAAGAGGCTCGTGGTGACCAGTAGTGGTAAAACCCTTTCCAGAATAAATCCACCTTCACTCCATAGCGCGGAAGCAGGAAAAACCTTCATTTTAGTCTCGATTTTCTCTTGTCATAAGGCTTACAACCTGTGGCACACAAGACTGGGAAGATGGATCCTAGCCCTGTTTTCTGCGTTAGCTTATGCAATTCAGGGGGATGCGATGGGAAGGGAGGCCTCCGTGTTTCACAGATCGATGGGTGGGGCAAGCTCCTGTCTGCTGTTTGGTGTTCTGTGACTGAACCTACGGAATGCAGAAAACTGTAGGGGGGGGTCACCCACATCTAAAGAGACCTAGGCTTCCATCCCCAAAGTTTATCCCGTGCCTACATGCTTCTGGAATCAGTCTTTTGGCCCCAAAGTGTCAAAGCCTGTTGCTTATAAGAGGTTATTCCTTATTTATTCTTTTTAATTGCGGAGGGAGGTACCATTGCTTAGACACAGAGCCTAATTGTTTGTGTGTTCTTTCAAGGAGATACCATTCCGCTAGATCTAAAGCTCTATAAAAAAGCTCAGGGAAAAGGGGTCTCAGGCCAGAGCAAATAAACAAGCTGTTCTCCTAAATTCCCCTCCTATTGCCTTCCAAGGACACATGTTTATTTCCAGTCTCTGAAACAGATTGAGAGTAATACGCCGGAAGGAACAGTAAGATGGTATTCCATCTCTGCTCTCCTACTCCAAAAAGACCACACCTAAGATGCTGGAGAGCTGAGGATAGAGCCTGAGGCATGAGTTAGCATTGCATTCCTGACATCAGGAAAAGAAAAAGAAAAAGAAAAAAAAAAAACCACTAAACAGCAGTGCTTAGAAATCTGCACTTCTAACTCTGCAGCACCTTAGTTGGGCTTTGGAAGCAGGAAAAAATAATTTGTTTGCTGGGAAAGAGAGTGAGACCTCCATCATTTTTCTGCCACTGTCTGGGTTCTGCCAGCTGACAGTACCTAATGCAAAATTTAACCATTAAAAAAAAAAAATCTCCTAGCAGCCCCACTGTTCACCAAAACTAACCAAGTGTCCTTACCACCACTGCTCCACCCTGCTTTCTTTTTCACCTACTTGCCCAAAGCAAGGATGGGTGGCAACCACTACATATTCCTCTGGCTTAACCACAACCTGAATCTTAAGAAGCAGTGATGTTGACGGAGGGAGCTCCCACCCTCTCCGCACCCCTCGCTTGCCACAGAGAAAACAAGTACACACAGGGTTAGAGAATCCAAAATCAATTCACTTTAATCAGGTCTAAAAGAAAAATCTACCCCGAAATTACAAAAACAAAAACCAGAAACTGCAAATCAGAAAGGAAACACACACACACACACACACACACATCACATCACATCACATGAAGAAAAAAAAAAACAAAATCCGGGCTGGGGACCATCTGCACATCGGGGCGCTGCCTTTGACCTCCCGGGATGGCATGCAAAGCCATGCTGCCCAGCCCAGATCCTGAGCACGATTTACAAAGGGCTTCCAATATCCCCCCCCATCCACACCAACACTTCCTCCCGGCTTCCCAAACGCTCGGAACAAAGACCTTCTTGAAGCACTTACTGGAGCAGCAGCTTCTCTCAGCGATTGCCTGGGACCACGCAGCAGGAGGGGCCCTGAGCAGGGCGAGTCGGAGTCCCCAGCTTCCCCGCCCGCTGATGTGTATGAGACAACAGCCCAGGAGCCGACTTTCCCATCACAGCCTCAGACTGTAATCCATGTGCTTCCCGCGGGCCAGTCCCAGCTGCCTACGGAGCACCACATGATCTGCTCTGACATCAGATCAGCCCGAGACAGCCCATCCGCCAGCCCCTTCCACGCTTGTGGGTTGCATCACTCCCCGTGCCCTGGCTCGCATCGAAGCAGGTGGTACGGAGTGGGGAACTGTTGTTTTCTTACAAAATATTTTTTGGTGGCCTGGTTCCTTCTGTTTCTACCAGAAGGGGAAAAAGCAGCATCAACTGCCTTCGGATTTGTTCGCAGCCTGTGTGTAGCAGAAGCACGGCAGTAACTGGAGACCCACTCCTGGTCTAGACAAGAAGGGGAAGGAGTCAGGACTCCAAGCTTATGGGAGTGACCACATCTGCAGAACCCACGGCCACTGCCCAAACCACCTTTGCAACAGATCATTTCCTGAACACAAGTTTATGCCACAAGATCTGTGTGCGTGTCTGTATGTCTGTGTGTACTTGTGTGTTGTCTGTGTGTGGTGTGTGTGTGCATCGTTTTAAGCAAGTCATCACAGAGTATGGTTCATGGAGGACTCAGGGACATAAATCAGACTTGGTGCTGTATGAAGTTCTCATCATGAGAGAGCTCACATTCAGTCCAACCAAAATACACTTACAGACCCAGACAGACAGACGAGCAGGGAGGAAATCAAGGCAGCCTATTCCCACTGAAGGCATTCACTCCGGAGCCATTTATTTATCACCTATATTCAGCTGACACAAAAGGAGCCCATCCTCCTCCCCCAGCACCGAGGCCACAGAGATGTGCTGCCACACCCACATTTTATATGGGTGTTGGGGACCAGAACTCAGGGGTTCATATTTTCATAGCAACCACTTTCTTATTGAGCCATCTCCCCAATCCCACCCTGGGGCGCACCAGGCCCCTGTGTCTGCGCTCTGTGCGCTTGAACCCAGTTACCGAGCTTCGGGCAAGGGGGCTGGAAATTAAAATACACAGACACACACAGACAAAGAGACAGCGACACGGGTCATCCAAGAATGCCCCCTTTTTATTGTGTTCAGGGGCAGATTAAACAGAGATAGCCATGCCCCAATCAAACCCACCAGAAACCACTCTCCTGCCATCAGGAACTCCTGAAGGTCTCGTGCTCAGAGCAGCTGTAGGCACTCAGATCAGGGGATTACAAGAAATTCAGGATCTAGGGTCTCACTGCTCCCAACACCACCCCACCCCCTCTCTTTTTTGTTGTTTTTGTTTTTTGTTTTCCAAGACAAGATTTCTCTATATAACAGTCCTGGCTGTCCTGGAACTCATTCTGTAGACCAGTCTGGCCTCAAACTCCACATTCGCCTGCCTCTACCTCCCTAGTGCTGGGAGCCACCACTGCCGGACTCTCCAGTCCCTTCTTATCTTGGTTCCTTTGAGACAAGGTTTTACCATGTAGCCCAGGAAGGTCCCCACCTTCCAGCAACCTCCATGCCTCCACCTCCTGAATGCTGGGGTTACAAAGATGAGCCACCACAACTGGCTTTGAATTGGAAGGTTTTTAACCAAACGGTTTTATCCTAATTTTATTATGGTACATTGCAATGAAAATAAAAATTTAAGGTAAGAAAATCCAAAATCATTAAGGTTTTTTTAATATTTATTTATTTATTATGTATACAATATTCTGTCTGTGTGTATGTCTGCAGGCCAGAAGAGGGCACCAGACTTCATTACAGATGGTTGTGAGCCACCATGTGGTTGCTGGGAATTGAACTCAGAACCTTTGGAAGAGCAGGCAATGCTCTTAACCACTGAGCCATCTTTCCAGCCCCATCATTAAGGTTTTAATGAAGCAAAATCATAGTCAAAATAGGCAGCGGTAATCAAAATGCAATTCAGCGGGAACTTCGAAGTTGCTCTTGTTAAACACGACACAAGGCACAAGCCTGAACATCTAACATCACTGCCTCCACCTCAGCTGTCTGTTTCCTGTTTCTCAGCTGTATGGCTGAGAGCAGAGATAACTCATTGTCCTAAAGCCACAGTCACCTTGACAGGACATACACCCTCCACACGAGGCACACATCCTGGTGAGGCCACACATGGAGCAGAAGTGCTCATGTCCTGAGAGTCCTCTGCCCCCTCAGGAACAATCTCTTTAGACCGACATGAGGGGCCACCTCTGACCACACCCTGACCAGGACTGCTTAAGTAAGCATAGCTCCCACTCTTTGCAAACCTAAGCCTTGCATTGGTCTCCTAAAATTGGAGTTGGGGAGTCAACAGACCCCTTTATCATTTCTTCTTTCCCATGTGACCACACCAGTGCAGTCTCCTCTTGTCAGTTTTTGCTGGCTAGCGTTCCATTATTTCACTCTGACTGAAATGCTGGGAAGGGTGGCCAAGCCTCACTTGTCATGACTGCCAGAGACCAGGTTTGTCCCTAGCAGAGAATACCACCCTCTATTCTAACTACATTTCCTCCCCTGCAGTTCAGGCATATGTGTGGAAACAGTCATAAAGTCATTGAATTCCATGTTCCCTGGTGCCATTTTTATTGACTTCCATATAACAAATGCCCAACGTATAGTAAGAATAAGAGAACTGTGAGAAGATAGTTAGCAAAAGGAGAAATACAAAGGTTCAATAAATATTGTTTAAAAGTGTTCAACATCCCTAGTCACCAGAGAAATGTAGATTAAAACTACGTTGACATACCACCTCACTGAATCCAGAACAGTGAATGTTGGTTTTCGAGAAACCTACCAATAGGCTGGACAGTGGTGGCACATGCCTTTAATCCAAGGACTCAGGAGGCAGAGGTAAAAGGATCTCTGAGTTTGAGACCAGCCTGGTCTACAAATCTAGGTCCAGGACTACACAGAGGAGAAACCCTGTCTTGAATCCTCACCACTGGTGTGGTAGGTCCTTCTGTCTATGTGTTGCCTTTATTGGTTAATGAATAAAGAAACTGCCTTGGCCTGTTGATAGGTCAGAACTTAGGTAAGCAGGGAAAACTGGGCTGAATGCTGAGAGAAGGAAGGTAGAGAGAGGGACACCGGCGGAGATAGACATGCTGAAACTTTGCTGAGGTGATATACAGATTAATGGAGATGGGTTAAATTAATATATAAGAGGTAGCCAATAAGAAGCTAGAGCTAATGGGCCAAGCAGTGATTTAGTTAATACAGTTTCCGTGTGATTATTTTGGGGCTAAGCGGTCGGGACAAACAAGCAGCACCTCCTACACACCAACAACAACAACAAAAAGAAAAATACCAACAAATTTTAGTGAGGATGTGGGAAAAAAAAAACTCATATTTACTGCTGGTTAGAGTACAAATGGGCTGGAGAGATGGCTCAGGGGTTAAGAGCATTGTCTGTTCTTCCACAGGTCCTAAGTTCAATTCTCAGCAACCATATGAAGGCTCACAACCATCTGTAATGAGATCTGGTGCCCTCTTGAAGAATAGACCTGGTCAGTTGTCATCATCTTTTTTCAATTTCAAAGTATAAATGAGTACAGAAGTTATGAAAATCAATTGGAGGTTTCTCAAAAAATTACAAATAGCACTACTATATGATCCAACTCCACCACTCCTAGGCATATACCCAAAGGACTCCTCCCTGCCCTCAGAGACATCAATCACACCCACAACTTTTGCTGGTTTGTGTATAACATCAAAGAAATAGAACCAATCGAGATGACCATCAGAGATGAATGGATAATGAAAATGTAACATATATGCACAGTGGACTTTTATTCAGTTAAGAGAAAACTAAAGCTTGTATGAAAAGAAATGGATCTGAAGTATAATATTAAGAAACTCAGAAAGACAAGATACAGTGTGTCCTCTCTCATATGCAGGTCTTAGCCAGTAATGCGTGTGCATATGTATTCGTGTAGATGTGTGTGGAGATGTATGTATGTGAGTGTGTGTAGAGCCTGAAAACCTAGGAGGGAGACCAAGAGATGGTAAGAACGGGCTATGAAGATGAGGAATGAGCAAAAAGATGCATGGGACATGGTAGAGAAAAAAAGAAACTGTGTAGAGTGAACACAAGAGAGGACCAAAAGACAGCAGGCGCTGCGTAAGATGGCAGGGGAGGAGAATCATGAAAACATTTGATTGAAAATGCTATACTGATGTCTAAAGCCTTGTATACTAAATTTAAATCTTTTAAATGTCTTTAAGTTATATAAAAAAAAATGAGTGTGGCTGGTGTGGTGAGGTGAAAAGAATATACAGTTGCCCACTCATCCCGGCTTCCAGCACAGAGCGCCTCAAGTCTTGAATTTCCCAGACGATGGGGTGAAGCAAGCATTTTGTTCTTTATAATAAACCCCTTTCACACAACCCTGTGTATTGTGCCAACAGCGTGACTGGAAAGAGGGGGCAGCCACATACAGCTACAGGGTGAGAGCTAGCAACCAAGGGATCTATAGGACTGAGGTTGGAAACCTCTCCCTCTCCAGGAAGAAGAGAGAGACTGGAAACTGACTGACTCATAGATGACCAGTGATTTGATAGGGCACACGATGTCATGAGTCTCCCGGAAAGCCTAAATGGAGGGCCTGGTGGCTCCTACCCCTAATCCCAGCAATGGAAGGCTGAAGCAGAATTGCCACAGTTTGAAGTCAGCCTGGGCTGTAAACTTCAAGCAATCCTGAACCTGAGACCCTTTCTCAAAAAACAAACACCAAATAACTGTAAACTTCAGGGTCAAGGGGCTTCTGGGATGGCAAAAGCATTCATATTCCACAAGTTCACAAAGGTGCAAACCCTACACTAAAGATTCTTTCTAGGTCAGGTGGGGGTAGCTTTCAACTTTAATCCCAGAACTTGAGAGGCAGAAGCAGGCTGATCTCTGTGAATATGAGGACAGACAGAGCTATTATACAGAGAAACCCTATCTTTAAAATAATTAATTAACAAATTTTAAAAAGACCCTTCCTAACCTCAAATTACATACTCTTCACCAAGGTTTTTGTTGGTGGCCTTACTAATATTTTTCATGTGTGGGGGACATGTTTACATGTGTGCATATGGAGTTGGAAGTCTCTTACCCAATAGTTTTCTACTTGTTTATGTTTTCTACATTTATTCATTATTTGTGTGTATGTATGTGCGCGCGTGCACGTGTGTGTGTGCACGCGTGTGTGTATGTGTCTAAATAACTGCCACAGCAAGTGTGTGAAGGTCAAAGAACAACTTGGAGCAGTCAGTTCTCTCCTTCTACCATGTATGATCCAGGGATCAAACTCAGGCTTGGTGGCAGGCACCCTTACCCACCGAATCATCTCACTACCTTATAATTTGAGACACAGTCTATCACAAAGCTTGCCAGGTCAGCTCTACTCATTGAACAATGAACCCCAAAGATCCTCCCATCTCTGCTCCCCCAGATTTGGGGTTACAGGTCCCCAAACCTGGCTTTCATGCGGGTCCTATGGATCTGAACTCAAGTCCTCATGTTTTATGGGCAAACATTTTATTGACTGAGCCTGCTCCCCAGTTCCCCTAATACTCTTTATGATAAGCCAGTACTGGTAAAGAAAGGACTTCCTTGGGTTCTGAGAGCTGCTGCAACAAATTAGCAAATGAGGGGAACCCCGATTTGTAGCCAAAGTGCACAGAAGTGTGGGCAGCCTGGAGACCCATTACTTGTAATTGGCATACAGAATTGAGAGCAACTTTGAGGGTCTGAGCTCTTAACCTCGGGTGCCTGCATTAACTCTTAGTAGTTAGCGTCAGAACTGAATGAAATTCTCAGACACTCAGTGGGGACCTGCAGAGAAATGGAGCAGTTCTTGGTGTGAAAAAAACCAGAGGTGCTGTGCGGATAGAAAACAAAAATTACTGCAGTGGGAAGCTCACAAAGCTTCTTCTTTATGTGGCCAATTTCCTGTAGTGATCAAATGGAAATTAGTTGTCCCAAGGAACCTCAGAGTGAATCCCACAGTCAAAGGCATCTACTTAGCTTCCTAAGAAAAAATGCTATGTGCTTGGTACATCCAAATAGATGCCCTAAATATTGTATGTATGTATGTATGTATATGTATATAGATGGATATATATATAGAAAATAAGAAATCAAATCTTAAGGTGATAATTACATACAAAATATTATTTCCATTGCATAAGTTACCTGAATAAATGTTATTTAAATATGCCAGTCAGTGGTGGTGCATGCCTTTAATTCCAGCACTCGGAAGGCAGAGACAGGAGGATCTCTGTGAGTTCGAGGCCAGCCTGGTCTATAGAGAGAGTTCCAAGACAGGCTCCAATGCTACAGAGAAACCCTGTCTCAAAAAACAAAAGACAAAAAAAAATGTTATCTAAATATGGATATCATAACTTTGATTGGATGTAGTATAAAATACCATACTCCACTCTTTTCTGGTGCTGGGAACCAAAGAAGGGATCATGTGTGCTAGGTAAAAGCTCTTTCACTCAGCTACACCCTCAGTTGTTCATTTGCTTTTTTCTTTTCTCTTTTGTGTGTGTGTGTGTGTGTCTGTGTGTGTGTGGAAGGGGGGTTGTCAGCACATATGCCTGTGAACCAAATTCATAGTGTCTGAGGAGTCCAGAGAATACATTGGATCACATGGAACTAGGGTTATAGACAGCTGTTAGCAGTCATCTGGGTGCTAGAAATCAAACCTGGGTCTTCTGCAAGACCAGTCAGTGCTCTTACTCCTGAGCCCTCTCTCCAGCCCCGCCCACTCACTTTAAATGCAAGGAGCAAAGACAAAGGAATAAAAACCAAGGGTTTGCATTTTCTGTGATTATTCTGTAAAAGGACTAATTGTTAAGCTAAAAAATTTTTTAAAAATTAAACTACTTATTTTTGTATACAAGGAGTGTATTTGGTCTGAATATCTTGGGATCTTGTTAACATTTATCTCATACATCCAATTAACCTTGGACATTTAAAAATTAATCCTTTTTAGATATCTGCCTGATTCTGTGATCTTTTGACACACTTCCTTAGCCAATGAGCTAAGCCATGTGGGAAATTTATCCCTCCACACAGAAGGTTTACCCAAAACATATGTAGTTTAAAAAATCTGGCGTATTCAAAAGTCTAATGGTTATTTCTACTCAGAATCCCTAGTTCATGCTGTGATCCCTGTCACCTGGACTCTGGCGACTGCTTCCACTTGTCCTCCATACAGCAAGCAAAATGCTCAGAAATTCATTCTCTTTTCTGAGACCCCACTAAGGTTTCCTTTCTCATTTAATTCCTTGCTGGGGTTCTTAAAACTGCGTCAGTAATACTGTGCAGCTGTTTCTCAGTGAGCGTCCTTCTCCAGAAAGCAATGTGCTTAACATCACTCTTTACTGAGTTACTGGGTTTTGTGTGTGTGTGTGCGTGTGTGTGTGTGTGTGTGTGTGTGTGTGTGTGTTCGTGTGCATGTGTGCCCGTGCTGCGACGCACTTGTGGAGGTCAGAAGACAGCTTTCTGCGGTGAGCTCCTGTCCTCCACTGTGGGTTTCAGGAATCAAGCTCGGGTCGTCAGGCTTACGCACAAGTGCTTGCACCTGCTGACTCATCTCATTGGCCTGAGTTACCTACATTAGATAACGAGTAATTTTTTTTTTTAATATATATCGCGGGGATGCAAATGTGTGTGGGTGACTGAGGTGGCCAGAAGAGGGTGCTGGATCTCCCGAGGCTCAGCTACAACAGCTGGTAGGCTGACCCACTTACAGAAAGACTGTATTCAGACCCGACACACAGACTCTAAGGCAAGCTTAGATGATGTTTTCTACCAAAAAGTAAGGGAATAGTCTAGAGCGCTGAGATGAGGTCAAAGGTCAAAAGTGTTGCCTTAGAAGGTTCCTGCAAGCCAGCTTTACCACAGCATCATTGCAGGTACTGTGGCCTTTAAAAAGGCCACACCAAACAAAGTAAAATAATATTTCCTTTTCTGCCAGACCTGCAGTCAGAGCGCGGCTCAGTGACTAAGCTGGTTTCAACTCTCTATATCTCCATACTGGCTTCGTACACTCTGTCCACCACAATGGATTTAGTGGTTGGGTTTCACTAAAAACCTGCTCCCAGGAGGGTGGGGCGTCAACATTACAGCCTAAGAACATATGGGACATACATATTGCTATCGCCTGCTTTGCTAAACGCAAGCTGTCCCAGCATCACAAAGGAATTATAGCTGACTGACTTGCTTCAATACCGAAAAATTAAATGATGGCCAATAAAGTCGTAGCTTTATAATAGACAGCTACCATCATTCCACAGCTGACCTCGGTATCATAAAACTATCACAGCTCATATTGTACAGCTCTTTATACACTACAACACGACAGTCACAGCACTGTGTACAGATTCCTTTGGGGGAGGGGAATGATGCGTGTATGTGTGGGGAGTACACGTGTGCATGTTGAGGAGGTCATAGATCAACATCAGGTATCTTCATCAATCACTCCCCATGCTGATTTTTTTTATTGATTTTTATTGAGCTCTACATATTTCTCTGCTCCCCTCCCTGCCTCTCGCCTACCCTTTAACCCTCCCCCAAGGTCCCCCATGCTCCCAATTTACTCACAAGATCTTCTCTTTTTTTACTTCCCATGTAGATTAGATCCATGTATGTCTCTGTAAGAGTCCTCATTGTTGTCTAGGTTCTATGGGATTGATTTGTGGGCTGGTTTTCTTTGCTTTATGTTTAAAAACCATCTATGAGTGAGTACATGTGATAATTGCCTTTCTGGGTCTGGGTTACCTCAGTCAAAATAATGTTTGCTAGCTCCATCCATTTTCCTGCAAAATTCAAGATGTCATTATTTTTTTTCTGCTGTGTAGTACTCTGTTGTGTGAATATACCACATTTTCCTTATCCTTTCTTCGGTCGAGGGGCATTTAGGTTGCTTTCAGGTTCTGTCTATGATAAACAAAGCTGCTTTGATCTCCATGCTATTTTTGTTTTTTGTTTTTTTTTTTTTTTTTGGTTTGTTGTGGTTTGGTTTTGGTTTTTGAAGACAGGGTTTCTCTGTGTAGCCCTGGCTGTCCTGAAACTCTCTCTGTAGAGCAAACTGGCCTCGATCTCACAGAGACCCACCTCCCTCTGGCTCCTGTGTGCTGTTATTAAAGGAATGTGCTGTCACTACCCAGCTTTTTTCTTTTTTAGACACTGAACCTGGAGCTCATTGCCCCTCCTAGACTGGCAGTCTGGCAACTCCAGCAATTTTCCAGTCTCTCCCACTCCCCAGCACAGGTATGCGCTGCTATATATAGTTTTTACAGGAGTAACGGAGATCCAAACTTGAGTCACGTTTGCAACTGTGCCATATCCCCAGCCCATGTTTTTTGGGGTTTTTTTTATCTTTTTTTTATTTTTTTAATTTATTTATTTATTAAAGATTTCTGCCTTCTCCCTGCCACTGCCTCCCATTTCCCTCCCCCTCCCCCGATCAAGTCCCCCTCCCTCATCAGCCAGAAGAGCAATCAGGGTTCCCTGCCCTGTGGGAAGTCCAAGGACCACCCACCTCCATCCAGGTCTAGTAAGGTGAGCATCCAAACTGCCTAGGCTCCCACAAAGCCAGTACGTGCAGTAGGATCAAAAACCCATTGCCATTGTTCTTGAGTTCTCAGTAGTCCTCATTGTCCACTATGTTCAGCAAGTCCTGTTTTAGCCCATTGCCCATTGCTTTTTCAGACCCAGGCCAGCTGGCCTTGGTGAGTTCCCGATAGAACACCCCCCATTGTCTCAGTGTGTGGGTGCACCCCTCGCGGTCCTGAGTTCCTTGCTCGTGCTCTCTCTCCTTCTGCTCGTGATTTGCAACAGTGGCACATGCCTTCAATCTTAGCACTTAGGAGGCAGAGGCAGGTGGATCTCTGTGAGCCTGGTCTAGAAAGCAAGTTCCAGGACAGCCAGAGCTGTTACACAGAGAAACCTTGTCTTTAAAAAAAAAATGAAACAGGATCTCATTTAATCCTGATCAGATGGTGTTTTGACCTGATTTAGTCATAATTTTTATCAAAATTTCTAGCCTATAGGAGCTATAGTGTGAAGTTAATTAATGACAGCCAGAAACAGCAATCTTAAATCTACAAAATATTTAAAGTATACCAGAAAATTTGCCCAGTCCTTTCAACAAAAATTAGATGAGACAAAAGAAGGGAGGAGGGGGTCCAGAGAGAGAGGGGGAGAGAAAGAGAGAGAGAGAGAGAGAGAGAGAGAGAGAGAGAGAGAGAGAAAGTAGGAAGGAAGGGGAGAAAGAAGGAGGGAGGGAAGTAGACCAAAAACCATAGTTCTGCTGTGAGACAAAGTTTGAAGGATAGGAATCACTTAATGGAATCTAGTTCAAGCAACTTAGTTTAAAAACAAAAACAAAAACACATTTTGGAGACAACTGAGAAAAATCTGAATGTATGCTGGGCATCAGAAGATATCAGAGATAGACGTATTAATGAAGAAAATATCCTCATCGTAGAGTTATGAGGGAAGAGCTAAAGAATACAAGAGAAAGGAGAGCATGTTTCTAAAATGCTTTCAAAAGAAGATAGAAAGTCAGGCATAAAGGTTCGTACCCAGGAGAGGCGAGAGGGTGCTAGCAGGGGTACACAATGAGTCTGAATTCAAGACTACCCCGGGACGTAGAATAAGTCCTTTCTCAAGAAGCAAGCCAAAAGAAAGGAGGAGGGATTGGAGGAAGAGAGAAATATGGCAAGATGTTAACAAGTGCCAAATCAAAACAGAGCATATCTGAATTTGAATATTGCGCTATCTTCATAACTGAAAAGTTCTATATAATGAACAAAAATTTATTTCCAATTTACGTTCCTCTAAATATACACTTCTAACTTTTTCTAAGTTTCATGGCTTAACTTTAAAAAAAAACTATTTAAGTGTTAATTTCAATGACTTGGAATATTTTGGGAGTTATTTTCTCTGTCCTCGGTTGTCTAGGCAATTTATTAAATAATCCCTCTGTTTTCCCCATTTATTATCCTTTATTAAATTGTTAATATGGCAGGGTCCACTTCCGAGCTAACTGTTCCATTGGTTTGTCTGTATCAGTGCCATTTTAATATAATCATAGCTTTATTAGTAACAGTAACAAACTAGCCTCTCTTCAAATCTCAAAGCCGTCACTATCAATTTTCTAAGTAATATTTGGAGCCTTCCTGGTGCCCCTCCAAAATCACATAGTCCTTTCTTTCTTGTTTTTTTAATCTGTTGTGATTAGAACCAAGCTGGAGGAAGTGTCACGTCTAGAATGCCAAAATCCTGGTCTTTATTTTCTCTTAACTGTGGGTCCAGTTTGCTCTATTCAAATTCCCCAGCCCACTGGTGTTCTTCCTGCTTGTGTCCTCCTTCTTCCACACAAATCTGAAGGGGACAATTTCATGGTCAGAGCTTCTGCTGCTACTTCCCACTGACTGGGTTCCCACTTCATTATGTTCTTCAACGCTTCAGGATGTGCTCCGTTTTCTCTGCTTTCTTTTCAAAAGAACTTGTGTGTGTGGTCCCAGACTCACACACACACACACACACACACACACACACACACACACAAAGTAATCCTCAAATCATTATTTCCCTTATTCTGGGCATTCAGCTGATACTTCCGCAGGCTGTGTCCGTAGCTGCTCGTCCTGGTAACCCTCCTCACTGCTGGTCACAAGCGTTTGAAATCACCAGCGTTCTCATTGATTCCTTCTGAAAACAGTCCTTCACTTTCCCAACGCAGGCACAGAGTGGGGGAATCTCTTCCACACGCATGTATGGTTATTTGGACCCTTGTGAGGCAGTGGTCTATTGTGTCAGCCTAATTCTTACTCCAGCTCCCTTCTGCAAGTCATTAAAAACTGAGTCATCCACACATTTAATAGCCACATACTTTTTGGTCCTGATGCATAAGGTCAGACGCAGAGTAAAGGGCAATCTCTGTGGTGTGAGATCAAATGCTGCCTTAGCTGTGAGATCAACTGCTCCCTTCTGGGAGGATGTTCATCTGATTGTCTCATCATGATTCTGAGAGTCGGAACTTGCAGCAAACCTGTGAGAACTCATCAAAACTCTTCGTTTACATCAAAGCAGGACTTTGAAAGCTTACACTGCAACGCTCATGGGGAAAATATAAATTCTGAGAACATCATCCCTCCATCATTCCAGGTCTGCACCAAGCTCCCTGGGTGGGAGCCTTGTTTGGCTCCCTGTGATCCACATAGAAATGTCCATCGCTCTTCAGTGCCTCGATCCACATGGAAGGATGTAGCACTCTTAGCCTGTGCACACACGTCCAGGCACCGGTAGCAGGTAGCAGGGCAGCACCACCAGAGGTGGGCTTTGGAGCAGGGCAAAGATTTTAAAACTGCAAATGTAGGAACTGCATGATGGACATGGGGGAGGGCTTTGTACTCTCAGCTGCTGAATATCCTTGGGGATTTCAGAGTTTAAAATGGCTTATACAATTATCACATGATCCTGCCATTGTCCTAAGCCAATACGATTTCGAACTATGTTCTTAATAAGTATTTATTAATACTTATATTTATACTTAGAGAAGTACAACTCTCACCCCCTCATCAAGAAAGCCCTTTGGGCAACAGATGGAGACTGCTACAGAGACTCACAATCGGTCAAAGTTCAGAGAACTGTGGGTGCTGGTAGAATAACACCCCTTAGGCATGGCAGCAAAAATGCAGCTATGAAATCTCAGCAGTGTGGTTGCCTGAGCAACACTGGCATCACGAATCTACTAGTTGACATACCAGTGTGGACAGGGGACATTCCACATGGTCCCACCCCGAGATAAAGAGCTACAGGTGGTGAATAGATGCTGAGCGAGGAAGAATAGTTTCTTCCAGAGATGATGGTCAGTCTTGGGCAACATACAAGGTATGTTCAATAGACTCGGCACAATGCGTGCGCACACATGTGCATACATGTAGCAATAAAAAGACCATGAGTTGGGAAGGGGGACACAGAAGGAGTGTAAGGGAGGTGGAGGTATGGAATGTTGTAGATGCAATGCTTATGCATGATATTCTGAAAAGAAAAATAAAAGATTGTAAAAGAACCAGGGCTGAAGAGATGGCTCAGCAGTTAGAAACACATGCAGTTCTTGCAGACCTGGGTTTGGTTCTCAGCACCCAGAGAGTGGCTCACAACTACATGCAACTCCAGTTCCAAGGAATCCTAGCTCTTCTCCTGGGCTTCCTTAGGCTCCTGCATGCCCTCTGATGTATAGAAACTCACACAGGCACACACATATATAAATAAGAACAAATAAATAAAATACAATGTCATACTGTATAAAGCTAAAATTAAAAATGGACTTATCCGATGACCTCACAGTTTCACTACTTGGGATAAACTCCAAAAAGCTGGAAGCAGGGAACCAAGCTCATACTGGCACACCCATGCCCACAGACAGCAGCATTATGCAAAACAAGAAAAGTTGGAAGCAACCCAACTACCACTGCATGAATGAAAAATACACATGCTGGAGCTGGAGAGGAGGCTCAGTAGGTAAAGAACATGTAGTGTTCTTACAGAGGACTCAGGTTCGGTTTCCACCACCCATATGATGACACATAACCTTCTATCACCCCAGTTCCAAGGGATCTGATCTCCCCCTTTCTGACCTCCCCAGGTCCTAGATGCACACGGTGCACTTACATACAGGCAAAGCTCTCATATACATGCAAATAAATGGGAAAGAATTTTTAAATTTACACGCTGGCATATTAAATAGTTGGGAAAAAGAAGGAAGTTCTGGCAAAAGCTACAGTATGGATGAGACTTAAAGACAGATGCTAATTCAATCAGTCACTAAAGCACAAAATCTGTACGATACCCTCTTATGTGAGAGAGTGAGTGCATCAATATTCAGAGAGTGTAGAAGAATAGAATGCAATAATAGAACAACCATCATGTAGCCCTGGTTCATACAGCTTCGTGGAAGGGAAGGAGGGAGGAAGGAGTGATGGAGAAGCAATTGCAGATGGGTAGGCAGGGATACCTCCTCCCCAATACCCATTGGAGAGTAAGGGCTAGGTGACTTATGTAGCAGCCCTGTGTTCTCTGCACAACTCCGCTTGTCTCCAAAGAGAGACAAGATGGATTTGTAAGGGACAGAGAGGGAATTAGAAACACGCAGTATGTGTGTACTGATCCTGCCATGGATGCATGACACGCATGCTCTCATCTGCTTCTCATGACAAACATGTATTACCTTCATTTCATAGATAGCCAGCTAAGGCCCAGAGCAATTAGTACTTCCCAAACTCATAGTGCTTGCAAGAGTTAGGACTAGAATTCCAATCTACTTATTTTGTACGGTGTTACCCAGGCTCATCTGACTGTCTGGTACAGCCCACTGTGGTCTGTAGACTTGGTGCCTGTCTCTGCCTCCTCCTTGGAAAGAACTGTATTACCCTGAAATTAAAAATCTATGACCAGACTCCCTTGCTGGCAGACAAACGAGACGCTTGGCAGAAGTTGATTACTGCATGAAAGCACTTTAGAGTGGAAGGAGGGCCCGGAGGAAGAAAGAGCCCCTCTCCTTTGCACTCAGCACCTCCCTGGCTCAGACAGCAAATGTATACATGAAAAAAAATGAAACCCGCTGACTGAAAATCACTTAGTGCAAACCCCACTTTCCTTTACTCAAACTTAGTGATACTTCTCTTCCAGGAGTGTTTGTTACAGGATTCAGTTGGCTATATTGTCTAGGAATAGATAGGGCAATAAACAAGATAACTGTATTTCTGCTCCTATTAATCAATCGGTGAGATTTCATCCAACAAATGGGCCCAATTCTTCCAGACAACCAGGAGACTTCTCTACCAAGATAGCATATTAAGTGCATAATATTCCTACATATGAAATCATAGTAAACATCAACTTATTTTATATGATACTTAAAGCAAAGGCCTGGAGATATAGCTCAGTGGTAGTGAATCTGCCTATCACACGCAAGGTCCTGGGTTTCATCCTCAGCACCACACAAAGAAAGAAAAGACAAGACAATAAGATTCTCCAATTAGAAATCAGTGCAAATGAACCATTACTTGTACAGAACCACTCCAAAGCACTTTGTTTAGCCTGTCTCAAAAACAAGTCACTCTGCCCTTGCTCTAGTTTCCTTTCTGTTGCTGCGATAAAATACTCCTGACCAACTCAACTAAGAAGAGGAGAGGGTTTATTTCATGTACAGGTTATTGTTTATCTCTGAGGGAAGTCAGGGCAGGAACCGTGGAATCAGAAACCATGGAGGGCTGCAGCCTCTGAGTGAGCATAGGTTGTTTTCTTATGTAGCTCAGGATCATCTGCCAGGGAATAGTGCCACCCACAGTATGAGCCTTTCTACATCGATTAAAAATCAGGATCGGCCCCTCTCACTTGCCATAGACCCAACCTGATGAAATTAATCCTTTTTTTCTAAGTGATTCTAAGCTGAGTCAGGTTGATTGCTAATGCAAACCCGCAGTCAGAAAAGCACTTCAGGCGTCTGTGTTTGCATTGTTATGTGTGTGTTCCAACACATTAGAGAGGAGGAATGTTCAGGAATCCGTTACCTTAAACTGCACAAATAAAATCTGATGGTGCAGAGGAGGGAAGCAGCTAATTGCTGAGTGCAAAAAAAATTGTTTTCATTTCTCTTTCATCTTGAGCTTTCTTAATTATGAAAGATAGAATAATCTCTAGCAAAAAAAATTCTAATGTATTGTAGTCTTGGAACTTCTAGTTTTTTTCTTCTTTTTTTGTTTTCCAAAATATTGTTTCATTTCTAAGATAGTGATACATATCATCAACCCCAGGACTTGGGAGAAAGAGACAGGAAGGTTCCAAGTTCAAGGCCAACCTCAACAACATGATAAATTCCAGGCCAGCCTGGGCTACATGAGACTGTGTCTCAAAAATACATAAATAAGATAAGGGGTGGCTAAGTCAATGAAGCACTGACAACATAACCCTGATGACCTCAGTTCTTTCAACCCCAGAACCCACATAGAAAGCAAAATGTAGTAACGTACATCTGGAATTCCAACACTTCTACCATTAGATGGAAGACAGAAACAAGAAATTTTACAAAAACTCACTGGCCTGCTAGTCTGGAGCATGTACATCCCAGCAGCAGAAACAATAAAAACCCTGCCTCATCAAGTTGGAAAACAAGAATCAAAGTATCTGGACCGAAGAGATGGCTCAGCAGTTAAGAGCACTGTCTGCTCTTCAGGGGACCCAGTTCGATTCCCAGCACCCACATGGCAGCTCACAACTGTCTGAAACTCCAGTTCTAGGAGATCTGAAACCCTCACATCAATGTACATTAAATAAAATTAAAAAGAAACGAATAAAGGTCTCCTCCGCATCCACATTTGTGCTGTAGAATGTACACACACACACAAAGAACAATAAATAAATAAAAATGGGAATATAGCTGGGGTGGGTGGTATAGCTTAGCTGCTAGAGGGCTTACACGGCATGCATAAAGCCCTGGACTTGGGCTCCAGCATGACAGAAACCAGGTAAGGTGGCTCGCCACTGTAATGTCGGCACTGGGGAGATGGAGGCAGGGAGTCATCTTCTATAATATAAGAGTTTAAGACCAGCCTGACGTGCCAAAGATTCTGTTTCAACAAGGCTTCTCCTTTGGCACATTTAATTTTGTTATTTACTTTTTTATTATATTTTTATTATTTAAAACAATTTTCAAATTTAAATATACTTTGATCATATCCTTTCCTTCCCCCAAATCCTTCCAGATCAAGGCCCACCCTACCCAGGTCACTTTAAGTTCTTTCTCAAAAAGCAAACCAAAACCTAAAAGAGCAATAACCCTGCCATCCTTGACATTTAATTATGATACTTAACAGACATCTTTGCAATTTAAGATGACACTTTTAATATAAAATTCTGGGATTTAAAAGTCTACCCCAGGCTGGAGAGATGACTCAGTGGTTAAGAGCACTGGCTGCTCTTCCAGAGGACCCTGTCTCAATTCCCAGCATCCACATGGCAGCTCACAACTGTCTGTGACTCCAGTTCCAGGAGACTGGATACCCATAGAGGTATGCAAGCAGGCAAAATATCAATGCACATAAAAAGAAAAGGATTTTTTTAAAGTTTACCTCAAAATAAAATAGGCTATAATAAAAGACTTTCGAATGTTTAACAAGTAATGATATAATAAGATAAAGATCTTATCATAATATTTTCAAGATAAATAAAATTATTGAAATAGCATAATTACTTCTCTTGAAAAAAAAAATTTTCTCGGGAGTAGGTCAAGACAGGGTCTCATGTAGCCCAGGCTGCCTCAAAATCCTCTGACCCTCCTGCCTCCACTTCCAGAGTCCTGGGATTACAGGTGTGTGCTAACCCTCCCAGATTAGTTTTTAAGTTATTGCTTAATAACTAATATGTCTTTGATATAATTGAATTATTTGAATAAGCTACTGATATTATTCCAGTATTATTTTGAAACTATTTTGTCTTACCTTTCAAGTATAAGTTTTACTCAGTGAGGATTTTTTTAATTGATAGGACAAAAAGGTTTAACCAATTGTAACATAAAATGTAAATTTAATTTTTAAATCTTTTGGGGGGGGCTGGAGAGATGGCTCAGTGATTAAGAGCATTGCCTGCCCTTCCAAAGGTCGTGAGTTCAATTCCCGGCAACCATATGGTGGCTCACAACCATCTGTAATGAGGTCTGGTGCCCTCTTCTGGCCTGCAGACATACACACAGACAGAATATTGTATACATAATAAATAAATAAATAAAATATTTTTTGTTTGTTTCTTTGTTTTTTGAGACAGATTATCTCTACATAGCCTTGGCTGTCCTGGAACCAAGATCTCTCAAAGATTAATTTTTAAAATCCTAACACTTCCAAGTTTAGGGGGTTTAGATTTTGGTTTTTTGCTTTTGTTTGCTTGTTTTGTTGTTTTTTGAGGCAGGGTCTTACTTTGCAACTCCGGCTGTCTTAGAACTCGCTATGTAGACCAGGCTGGCCTCATGCTCACAAAGATCCACCCTTCTCCACCTCCTGAGTTCTGCAACGAAAGGTATGCGCCACCACTTTAAGGTTTTTAAAAGCAAAATTGAAACTATCCTCCAAGAGAACCACATTCTTCTGTTTTCATTTTAAAATTGTGGTTCGAAAGGAATCATGAGCTCCTATTATCCAAAAGAGAACAAAGAAAGCTAGTTAAGAAGTAACAGATGGGAGTTTAAAAATAAGGTACTCATTTAAAACACTCTATAATAAGCGTGTATCGGTTTTATAATAAAACAATAGAAGCAATAGAATAGCATACTAATTAAATCCCTGTCCTCCTTTATATCAAGGGAAAATTCTTCCATTTTTCTGCTCTCTTTGGCTCTGTATTTTTCCATGTTTCTAAAATAGAAGCAAGGGGCTGGAGAAATAGCTCAGTAGTTAGGAGCACTCATTACTCTCTCAGAGGACCTGGGTTCAATTCCCAGCACCTGCACAGTGGCTCAGGATCTCCCATAACTCCAGTCCCAGGGCATCTGATGCTCTCTTCTGACCTCAGTGGGCAGGAGGCATGCATGTAGTGCAGCAGACATACTTGCGGGCTAAATCCTCATATGCATATATAAAATAAAATAAAATAAAGTAAACCTAAAAATTTTTTAAGTAAAAAATATGTATCTTTAAAAAAACATAACAAAGTGAAAACCAACTGAGTAGGCAGAGGAGCTACAGTGTATGTGGATCGACTGAGCAGAAAAGGAAGAGGGTGGTGGGTAGCATCTTGCTCCAGAGGCCAAATCACCTCTTTGCATACTTTGGCAAAGCATTTGTTCTGCTGTTATTACCACAATGCATTTATTTATTCGTTTGTTTTGTGTGTGGTGCTATAGATCGAACCCAGAGCTCCTGCAGGCTAAACGAGCAATGCTGTGAACCTCCAACCCCACGTGTGGACTTTAGTGAGACTCACAGTGATACCCCAAAACCTACAGCCATCCGCTGCTGCTAGTAGCCATTTTAAAACTGCCAGCCACGGTGATCACTATAAACTGTCAGTCTTTATCAATGCATAATTTTAAATTCTGCGGTGATACTAGCCTGCATCTCAGTAAGGGTGTTTTACATGTTTAGTTGTGCATTGCTCCAGTTCTGATACCCTGCCTGTTGCAAAATTTCTATCATTGCCAACTGCAAAAGGAGTTACATGTCAGGACCTATTGAAGGGCAGAAGAAGCGAGTCCGTGATCCCTGAGAGTAGTTATCAGTGTCCATCCGTTACACAGGACGTCTGCAACGTTATTCCAGACCCATCTTTTAAAGAGCCAGTCTCATATCAAAGCAGGTACAGGCATCTCTGGGAGCAAGAAGCTTGCTTCCCCTCCTCTTTGGTTTTCCGTCATCTATACACTCGTCCCTAAAAAGCTCACAAAATAAAGTCAATTTTTTTTTTCAAAAATGTGTACCTCAGAGATGTCCATCTCAGTGGTGGTGAGCTTGGGAGGCCTGGCCCCTCCCTAAATAATAAATTAGCCTTTATTACACTCCATTCTGGGCTAGTGTGGGACTGTTTTATTATGAGCATAACACACCACTGAGAATGGATGGTTACTGGGAGGGAGGGAGTCGTTTCCTTCATTGGTGTAAACCACTAGTCAGTGGCCCGTGTGCCCGGAAATTGCACACACACCACCCCCACCACATGCAACCCTAATTAAACTCAGTGCCTCAATTAAAAAAAGATATGACGCGCATATCCTTGAAATCCTTTAGGAAGGGACTAGCTAATTGACACCACTTGTCTTCACAAAAGATCTGCCCACCGATCAGCCTGCTGGTAATCTAGCTGCATGTCTTAGAAATCTCCAAGGCTGACTTGAGACCAAAGTGGAAATCTGACACTTCCTGGAAACAAGAGGGGCATCACCAGGGACACACCGGCATTCCTGTTAACAAGGAATCCAGTAACTCCTTCCCAGGAGTCAAAGGTAATTCCGTATTTCATACTGTTCCTCCTCTCCAAATTAGCTAAAGAGTATTCGCGCTCTTGCTCTCTCTCTCTCTCTCTCTCTCTCTCTCTCTCTCTCTCTCTCTTTGTCTCTCTCTCTCTCTCTCTCTACCCCTACTCCCCTCCCACAGACACACTTTCTCCTACAGGGACAAACAAGGCCATACACTCATACACTACAGTCAGCTTTTCCAACTGTGTTGAAAAAGTAAACAGCATTAATCTGAGACCCTCTGGGGAGCAACCTTGCCTGCCACTCTCCTGAGTAACTCTGATGCTACCCTCACGGATCAAAAAGACAGAGCTGTTCTTTTTTACATTGTGATAAAAGGCACAAAACATAAAATTTGCCAATTTATCCATTTGCTTTCTTTTGTTCTCACAGAGCCCAGGCTGTCTTTAAATTTGGTGTGTAGCGAAAGCTGCCTCACTGTCAAAGGTGTTGGGATTACAGGCATGTACTCAACCAATTTAGCTTTTATTTTTGGTTTGGGTTTGATTTGGGTTTGGGTTTGGGTTTGGATTGGTTTGGTTTGGTTGAGACAGAGTCTCACTTTGTAACTCAGGCTGGCCTCAACCCCACAACAATCCTCCTGGCCCACCCACAAGTGCAGGGATTACATATGTAAACCACCACACAGGGCTTCCAACGTAACCATGTTTTTCCTGTAAAGGCCCTTATTCATAAGCCTGTCTTACAGCCATAGAAAAGGAATCTCAGGACTTCCCTCCTGTGTGTTTTCATCTCACTCTATTGTAGTCTGTGTTGCCAGCTGAGGCTGTTCATACAGTGAACCCACACTGACAGGACAGGAGGAGATTAGCCATTCATTTTTCCAGGTCTTTGAGCAGCACATCAAATCCAGGGATCATCCCACCATGCTTTTTTAACCTGCCTGTGAGGGTCACAGTGATTTTTCCCAGCTCTGTGATTGTCAAGGATTTCAAATTTGCTAACATAAACATGCTTCATCATCACAGCTAAGATCCGCTCGTGGCTTTGGATAAGGACCAGCTTGATAAAGACCTGGTGTTTGATGCTCTTGAGAGCATTCACCAGGACCTTCATGAACACCATGATGACACTGTAGAAAGATGGAGAAGGCTGCAGAGATGGCCGGGTGGTTCAGAGCCTTGGCTGCTCTTCCAGAGGTCCTGAGTTCAATAGGAGCAACCATGTGGTGGTTCACAGCCATCTATAATGGGATCTGATGCCCTCTTCTGGCACGCAGGTGTACGTGCAGCTAGATATACATAAAATAAAAAACTTAGTTTTAAAAAAATGAAAGGACGCACCAACTTAAACATTTTTTGAGCACCTAGTTTAGCAGCGTACACTTCCACACCATTTAAGAAACAGAATACACTTCGTACCCCTCACCGTAATTACAGGCTACTTTCTTTTTCTTTTGTTTGGTTGGGTTCTGTTTGTTGCTTTTTGAGACAGGGTCTCACTATGAAGCTCTTGGTGTCCCTCATACATGCTGTATCCTTAAATTTAACCACTTTGGTACTAGAAAAATGGATCAGTGGTTAAGAGTAGCTCACAACCATCCAGTTCCAGAAAATGGAGGGAGCTTTTTTTTTTTCACATCTAACTTTCATGGGCAACAGGAATGTGTGTTATAAATATACATACACGCAGGCAAAATATTTATACACACAATATAAAATGCACAAGTTTGACTACTTTGGGTACCTCCTAAGTGAAACCAGGCAGTATTTGTCTTTATTTTATTAATTTATTTGAGGGTGGGGGCTAGGAAGCAATGTACACGCCCCTATGTACTCGTCGAGGTTAAAGGAGAACTTTTTAGGGTTGGTTCTCTCCTTCCACCTTTATGCGGGTTAGGTAGATTGAATTCGGGCGGTCAGGTTTCGAGGTTAAGTGCTACCCCACCTTAATCATAGTGGCTAGAAAACGGAGTGGCAAGTGCCCCAGGGAGGATGTGAGGGAAAAACAGTCCTTAGCCACTACTGACTGAAATGTAAACTAACTGAATATCAGAACTGAAGTTCCTCAAAAGATTAAAAGTTAAACTAGTCAGCACCACCACTCCCTGGCAAATTCCCAGCAGAGACCCTGGCTCATCTGTGTTCATTGCTGCTCTACTCACTAGAGCCAGGAAATGAACCCAGCCTGTTTATCAGCTGGTGAACGGCTGATGAAACTTGTGGTGGATATCCACACAAAACGGAATTTTACTCCGCTGCAAAGAAAACTAAAACTATGAAAATGTCACAAAATATTGCACTGACTGAGGCAATTCAGACCCAGAAAATCAAAAGGCCCTCTCTCAGCTTTGAATTCTTAGATTACAGGAAAGGAGACATACGAGAAGTAGAGGGGACCCCAAGGGGGGTAGTTTTTAAGCCTGTATCAGTGTAAGAAAGAGGGAAAAGGCAGGGAATATGAAACTAAGAATATATGAGAAAAAGTCCTATAGAGAGCTACTGATCTGCAAACTTATTAGTGACACATTTTTTTAGAATTTGAACTAACCTTCTATTTAGTCGGGGGCTTCATCCAAGGCCCCTGACATCCATCTTTGAGATGCTGGGCAGAAAACTCCATTCCAAGCTCCCTCCGCTGGGAGTTGCCTCAGTCCAAACTCCAACTCTGAGGAAGCCCACCAAATGGTGACCCCTCCCCAGGGAAGGTCAAGACCAGTCCCACAGACTACTTAACCTGCCCCCCAGAAAATAAACACACGGTCTCCCCTCTTCCTCTCCGGTGGTCATGTCAACTTTCCTTCCCCCCCGCACCACTGTGTTTTCCCAGGACCACCCGAGCGCACAGGCATCCAATTAAACTTGGATATCATTTAATTCGGTTTGATTTGATCTGATTGGGATTATTTGCGTCAGTGGAGAGGCTTGTTGGCAAGAAAATACTTAACACTGCTATGAATGGTTCGTTAAGGTTACCCCCCACAAGACAGAAGTTATTAAATCAAAATCCCAAAGACAGAAATGGTAGCTCCCCCTATAAGTTGTTGCTTAGGGAAGCGTCAGCACCCCTACCCCCAAATGATACAGGATATTGCCAGTGCTCTTTATGCCCACCAGAACCAGATGGCAAAGACCCTATTGCTGAAAGCATCACACACTTTGCTTCCAGGGTGCAGAGAACTCGACAGAACTGCACTGAGATTTCCTTTCTGTTGACTAGCTTCTGTAGTGCCAGGAGATGCCATTCAGCCTCCTGGGAGAGAAAAGTCATCAACAGTCTTACCTCGCTGTGGACTCTGAGCTGTGCTAACAATGCCAGGCAAAATGTCCCCACTGTGCCATAGTGGCAGGACTTGCAAGGGGTAACCAACCAACCACTTTCTGATTGGATTTGAGGACCACGCCATGGGAAGGAATTCATACTTGGCACTATAAACCTAGTCCGGAGCATATGACTGGGGAGAAGACAGGCCACAGAGGAATATCAGCTATGGGTCTGTTAAATGGACATGATGGCAAGTTTTCTTTAACATTCATGGTTATATCCATAGATTATTGCTGCTTTCACTGGAGAAGCTTTTCAACACTACTCCCACCCCCCAGTGGGCAAAGTCAATGCAGAGACTCTTAACCAGTGCCGGAATAAGCAACTGTTGAGTGTTCAGCCCTCTCAGGAACTCACAGCAGCTGTGGCTACCTGCATGAGGCACCAGTCAAGACCAGCCATAGTGGCTTACACCTTCAATCCCAACACTCAGAAAACAGAGGCGAATGGATCTCTGTGAGTTCAAGGCCAGCCTCATTTACATAGTGAGTTCCTGGACAGCTAGAACTACGTACAGAGACCCTATTGCAAACAAGCAAAAAACACACACAAAATGATAACGCCAGTCAATGCTTTGTCATCATGGACCTGAGGGGCATGAGAGGCCCCATTCCTCTCTGAGGGACTATTGGCAATTAATGATTGATTCCTACAGTGGAGAAGCCACTGACAAGTTGCCCACGTTGCAGTAAATAAGCCCTCACCTATACTCATACAAGCAATCTGCATTGAACTCGATTAGTTATAAAAGAGGTTGGGGGCTTTTGGCAGAAATAGGGGTGGATAAGAACAAATAACACAAAGTGAAAATGACCAGCATTCATTATATACATGTATGATTATCAATAAATAAATAAATAAATTTGAGCATGATGGCTCACGTCTTTAATCCCAGCACCTGGGAGGCAGAGGCAGATGGCTCTCTGAGTTTGAGGCCAGTTGGTCTATATAGTGAATTCCAGAAGAGTCAGAGCTACATGAAAGAGAAACCTTGTCTCAAATAAATAAATTAAATAATAAATAATAAATATTGTAACCATATGACTCAGCTATATTACTCCTTAGCATATATCCAAAAGATAATTTTTTAGGTATATAGCTCTTTCACCTGCATTTATGTCCATGAACCACACGTACCATGAGAAAAGGGTGTCAGATCCCCTGCAACTGGAGTTGTAGATGGTTGTGAACCACAATGTAGGGCTGGGAACTGAATCTGGATCCTCTGCTGAGCCATCTCCCTATCCCTAAAACTCTGTACTTGCTGCAGAGACACCTGCACATCCATGTTTATTTGGAG
>NW_026067890.1:11039075-11044840 GCF_014885135.2 Alexandromys fortis
CCTGGCTGTCCTTGAACTCACTTTGTAAGCTGCTGACCTCAAACTCACTGAGATCCACCTGCCTCTACCTTCCAAGTGCTGAAATTAAAGGTCGGCACCACCACCACCACCACCACCCAGCCATTTGTTGAAATGTTGATAGTTTGTTTATACGAGACGTTAAAACATCAATTCTACCCATTGTTAAGTACACATATGAAGTAAAAACATAAAAATAATGCATTAATTCATTATAATGGTGTAGGATGTTGCCTAAGGAGAAGAGGGTAAACGCAAGCAGGAAATAGGACAGGTGAGGCCACAGGACGCTGCCTGTTTTCTGGCTTTTTAAAGCAGGGTCTCATGTAGTCCCAACTGGCTTCAAACTAGCTATAAAGCTGAGGATGACCTAGAACCCCTGAGCTTCCTGCCTGTACCTCACGAGTGCTGGAATGATAGCTGACAGCTACGCACAGAGACGAGAGTCCTCACACGTCAGTCCACTATGTGTGTGGCACGCAGTTAGCTCTGTGAGCTTGGAGACAATGCTACTTGACTTTCTTTCCCCATCTGTAAAATGAGGTGTTTGTGTGTATGTATGTGTGTATGTGTACATGTGTATGTATATATATATATATGTATGTGTGTGCCTGTATGTTTATGTGTGTGAGTGTATATATGTATTTGTACGTATGTACTGTGTGTGTGCACATGTATGTGTGTTGGAAGTACTGTGAGAATAAACAAGTTAATAAATGGAAAAGGCTTTAGTCCTGGAACGCGGACAAACACAATTTGCTTTCCCTGCTACCGTTTCTGTAGTTTTGCACAGCTTGACTGTGTCTCGGGCGTGGTTTCCACTCTCGGGTGGAAACCAACTGCAGAGGAAGTGGGAGGAGAGTGAGGGCACTTCACCTTCCGCGTCCACAACCAGCAAATCCTGGCAAGCCGTGTTTCCAGCCTTCTTAAGCCCCCTGCCCAGAAACACACTTGATTATTTTTGAAGAAAATTCTAAATTCCTTCATAAATATTGCAGTTTGTACGTTTAGAACATAAGAACTTAAAAAACAGCTGACAGTGGTGGCGTGCCTTTAATCTCAGCCCTGGGGAGGTAGAGGCAGGAGGGTCTCTGAGCTCCAGGCCAACCTGGTCTACAGAGCCCAGTATCAGAATAGACAGGGCTACACAGAGAAACCCTGTTCAAAAAAACTAAACAAAAGAGAAAAAAAGAGAAAAGAAAAAAAAAAGAAAGAGCAAAAGGGAGACGTCATTGAATGCTGAAAACAGGTTTAATTTATGATCATTAAAGTATACTAGTTGTGGGGCTGGAGAGGTGGCTCAGTGGTTAAGAGCACTGTCTGCTCTTCCAAAGGTCCTGAGTTCAATTCCCAGCAACCACATGGTGGCTCCAAACCATCTGTAATGAGATCTGGCGCCCTCCTCTGGGTATTAATGGAGGCAGAAAGTTGTATACATAACAAATAAATAAATCTTAAAAAAAAAAAAAAAAGTATACTAGTTGTAGACCCTCTGAATGTGGGTGACAGTTGTATGGCTGGGGCAGACTGTGGGGCCACTGGCAGTGGCACTGGGATTTATCTCTACTGCTTGTACTGGCTTTTTGGGAGCCCATTCTCCTTGGATGGGTACCTTGTTCAACCTAGATATAGTAGGGAGGGCCTTGGACCTTCCCCAAAGCAATGTGCTTTACCCTCTCTGAAGAGTGGGTGGAGGGGGGGGGGGGGGAAGATGGAGGGAAGGGGAGGAGGGGAGGGAGTGGGAACTGGGATTGGTATGTAAAATGAAAACAGATAGTTTTCTTTTTAAAAAAAATGAATTATATAAAAATATGCTAGTTATATAAGCGTATATTCTTTAAATTCTACAAATACTTAATACTATCATCAGATTTTGTAGTTTGCTACTGTACAGAAAAGCCAATATATTGATTCCTCTTAGAATCCCTTGTTTCTTTCATAATTATAACTGTCTTCTTCCTTAACTACAGTGCCTCTGTCACTTAGGTTCCCAGGTTTGAGTCTAAATTGAAATGGAGGAGCTGGATTGATGCGCTGGCAATAGGATTTAAAAGTCTTTAGTCTGTATTATTGCAGTTTTGCAGAATCTAATGGCCTGCCCTGGAGTGGATGCCCAAGCAAACTCATTTCCTGTGGGGAATCTCCGCTAATGCACTTCTGCCTGCAGCTGCGACTGAGGTCTAAAGCCTCCACTTCAGAACGCAACGCCATCTTCTGGCGGACTTCCTGGGAAGAAAGAAACCTTGAAGGGCCCACTGCAAGGAACTCCTGGTTTGGGGAAAAGACACTGTCTGACTGGGTTGTGATTCTCGTCTTCCTCCTGCTTTAGGATTGTGGCCATCTTAAGGCAAAAATAATCTAAAACAGAAATAGGTATAATGAACAGTTGGAATACCTCACATGCCCGCGCGAGGAAGAAAATGCTAAATCCCGTCTCAATTCTGAGACTCTCAGAGGCTGGAGAGAAGGCTCAGAGGTTAGGAGCACTTGCTGCTCCTGCAGAGTCCTCGGGCTCAGTCCCAGCATTCCTAAAACAGCTCACAACTCCAGTGCCAAGGGACCTGACATCCTCTTCTGGCCTCTATAGGCACTAGACACGCACATGGTGCAAGTACATACGTACAAGCCAAACATTCATCCGCATAAAATAATGTCTAAGGATTTCCCTTACATTTTCTGTAAATAAATAAAAGAGCTGCATATTAAACTCCACTGTCAATAAAAACTTTTAATTTTTGTTTATTTACTTAATATAAATTTTACTCTATGTATATAGTTGTTGTGCCTGAATGTATGTCTGTTAACCAGGTATGTACCTAGTAATGACAAAGGCCAAAAAGGGGCATAAATCTCCTGGACTGGAGTCACAGACAGTCATGAGCCACCATGTGGATGCTACGGTTGACCTCAGGTCCTTTAGAAGAGCAACAAGTGCTCTTAATCACTGAGCTATCTTTCCAGCCTTAGTAGGTGATTTTTTAAAAAATAAATAAATAAAAAGCGGGCAGTGGTTGCATACATCTTTAACCCCAACACTCAGGAGGCAGAGACAGGTGGATCTCTGTTAGTTCAAGGCCAGCCTGGTCTACAGAGTGAGTTCCAGGACAGCCAGAACTACGCGTGAAAGTCCTGTCTTGAAAAAATAAACAAACAAACAAATAAGCTATCAGGCTAGACAAATGGCTCAGCAGTGAAGAACACTAGCTGCTTTTGCAGAAAACCAGATCAGAGCTCAGTTCCCAGCGCCCATATCAAAAGGTCTATTAACTGGAGCTCCAGGGGATCAGACATCTTCTCTAGCCTCTGTGGCACGTATACACACATGGCAAGCACACAGACACAGACATATACAAAAGTAAAATAAAATGAATCTTTGGGGGGTTTTGTTTGTTTGTAAGATGTATTTATTTATTAAGTACACAGTGTTCAGCCTCCATGTATGCCTGCAGGACAGAAGAGGGCACCAGATCTCATTTACAGATGGTTGTGAGCCACCATGTGGGTTGCTAAGAATTGAACTCAGGACCTTTGGAAGAGCAGTCGGTGCTCTCAACCTCTGAGCCGTCTCTGCAGCCCCAAATAAAATGAATCTTTAAAAATAAAAAATTCTCCATCCCCTGCTGATCACTTTCTAACCATCCCGTCCTGTTCTGTCTAAGACACCCTGACATTCATCTCCTGGATCTCGGTGCAGCAGACAAAAGAAGGCAGTGTGCAGAAAACTCATTTTCTGCACAATTAATAAGCACTAGTAAACATAAGTGCCAAAAAAAAGATGTTGACATTAGATGTGTCACTTGCTCACCCCCACCATGACGGGTCTTGGACTACAGTGTGACCAACACCACCAAGACTAAATGGAAATAGAACAATAAGCTGCCCAGGGTTTTGTCCCCTTGGAAATGTGTCCGTGACACAAGCTTCTGTCCTACAGGAAGCCTGAAGAGTAAACAGCGTCAGCAAACCAACACCCCAAAGGAAACATCAAATCACTGAGATGATGTCTCCCGGCCAATGCTCTTTTGGTGACATTTCAACAACGGCAGGAGAGTTCTCCACCACCAGTTTCCAGTCCTGGGTCCTCCAGATCGCTGTCCCCATGTGTTCCCTGGGAATCCCACTCAGCATCATCCCCCTGCCAGGGATACAGAGAATGAGGCAAAAGCAGCTGGAATGTTTTCTGATACTCTGTCCATTGTTAAAGGGACAAACAGCACACGGCAAAACACATTCACACCCGAATTTGTTTCTGTACAAGTCAGAGGGCATGAGTGGGGTAGGAAAGACAAAAAAAAGACAGAGAGGAAGGGAGAGGAGGAGGGAGAGAAGGAGAAAGAGAGAGAAGGAGGAGAAAATAAACTACCTGTTCTTGCTACTTCACATATCATTGGCTGAAAGGAGAGAAGAAAGCACTATTGTAGTCACCCAGATAAGCTGTGCTAGCCTCCGGTCTCCGGAGAAATAAAATCAGTAGGAAAGACATGCATGGGTGTACAGATGCAGAATCAGGAGTGGGATCGTGTGACCACATGAAGCCTAGGTCCCAGAGATTTCTGTCTACAAGTCAGAAACCCAGGAAAGTTAAGAGTGTAAATTCTAACCCAAATCCAGAGGACAACTCAGAGGCACACATTTCCCTAAATTCCTCTAGGGGGCAGTATCACTCCTGGTCCAAGTGTTGCCTCGAGGCTTTAGGCCGGGCTTTCTAAGACCTGTGAACAGGGAGGTCCGCTGAAGTCCGCTGGAAGGGGTGAAAAGGGAAAGGGAGGGGGAAGGACAGAACTGACTTGCACTGAGCCCCTTTCCTTTAGATCAATGCATTCACTTTTCTAGAGCTCTGACTTTGTTTTGAGCCCAGCATATGTCAGAGGTCCTATTAAGGTAGGGGAAGAAATGGAGAAACACATGTGGGCATTTTTCAAAAGGAAAAAGCAAACATGAATTTTAATGGACTTAAAAGAACAGGCTGAGTAGAGGATGTTTTTAAAAATAGCAAATAATCAAAGACCAACACAGACACACGAATAAAATAAAAAAAAAGTTTTTTTTTAAAAAGTCTTATTCCTGACAGTTTAGCAATCTAGGGGATGGCAGCCCCATCCTCTCTCAACAGAGTCTTATCAAGAGTCTGGTTCCCACCTATCGTCCAGGACTTGTATCTGAGGAACACAACTTCAGCAACGGAAAATAAGATGAACTAGTGTGGAGGGTCTCATATTACATCCTAGGATCCACAAAGACGTCGTGAATCATAGTCTCTGATCCTAGTGTGGTCATTATCCTAGCTGGCTTCATTCTTTAGGAAGAAGTGAATTTGATCGCCCGGCTTTTAACAAAATGTGGAGGGAAGAAAAGGTGTGTTTCCAAGAATCTGATACACCCTGGATAGTGTCCAGCAGACTGTGCCAGCAATCACAGGACCTATCAGGACTGCCTGCTAAAGCTCCCTTCCCCCAATTCAGGAATCATGGTTCTCAATATGTTTTGTGTGCTGTAACCTTTACCTAAAGGTGTACAGGCTGAGTGTTAACCACTTGTTCAAGTTTCTTGACTGTGTTAAGCACTGGTGTAGCTTTGCACCCATGTATCACCTCCTTAGTCTTCATTGGTTAGTTGTAAGTTCAGGACCACGAGTATCATAACAAAAGTGAACATCTGGATAACACAATCAGACTACATACAAGTCAACTGTTTGTCTTCCTCTTCTTTCTTTCTTTCTTTCTTTCTTTCTTCCTTCCTTCCTCTTT